>NC_037672.1:61853794-62152139 GCF_003255815.1 Theropithecus gelada | reverse complement strand
TTTTTTTTTTTTTTTTTTTTTTTTTGAGATGGAGTCTTACTCTGTCAGCAGGCTGGAGTGCAGTGGCGCGATCTCGGTTCATTGCAAGCTCCGCCTCCTGGGTTCACGCCATTCTCCTGCCTCAGCCTCCTGAGTAACTGGGACGACAGGCTCCCGCCACCACGCCGGGCTAATTTTTTGTATTTTTAGTAGAGATAGGGTTTCACCGTGTTAGCCAGGATGGTGGTCTCAATCTCCTGACCTTGTGATCAGCCCACCTCAGCCTCCCAAAATGCTGGGATTACAGGCATAAGCCACTGCACGGGCCAAAAGAAATCTTACAACTCTTAGATATTTTTCCAGGCCTTCCAGCCGTAAGCAACTATCAATCTACTTTCTGCCTCTATAGGTTTACCTATTCTTGACATTTCATATAAATGGAATCATATAATACATGCTCTTTAGTGACTGGCATCTTTTACTTAGCAGGTTTTAAGGTTCATCCATGTTATGGCATATATCACTACTTTATTATTTTTTATGACTGAATAATATTCCATTATATGACTATCCCACACTTTATTAGTTGATAGACATCATTTAAACCTTATGGCTACTATAAATAAATAATGCTGCTATAAATATTTGGTACAAGTTTTTGTTGTTCTTGTGTTTCTTTGACATATGTTTTTATCTGTGTTGGATATATACTTAGTAGTAGTATATATAGTGGGTTAAACATAGAGTTACCATATGTTATATAGTATATAACACAGAGTTATACCATATATCATATGGTAACTCTGTATTTAACCCACTTCAGGATCTGTCAGAGTATTTTCCAAGGTGGTTGCCCTATTTTATATTCCCACCAGCAGTGTATGAGGACATCAATTTATCCATATCCTTCTCAATACTTGTTATTACCTGAATTTTAAAACTTTTAGCCATCTTGTTGGGTGTCAAGTAGTGTCTCACTCTGATTTTGGTCTGCATTTGCTTTATGGCTAATGATGCCAAGTATCCTTCCATGTGCCTACTAACCATTTTTATATCTTCTTTGGCAAAATGTCTATTCAGATTCTTTGCCTGTTTTTAAATCAGATTGCCTTTTATTATTGAATTCTAAAACTTCTTCATATATTCTTTTTTTAATTTGCTTTTTATTTGAATAGGTTTCTGGGGAACAGTGGTGTTTGACAACATGAATAAGTTCTTTAGTGGTGATTTCTGAGATTTTGGTGCACCCATCACCCAAGCAGTGTACACTGTACCCAATGTGTAGTCTTTTATCTCTTGGCCCCCTCTCACCCTTTTCTCCGAGTCCCCAAAGTGCATTGTATCATTCTTAGGCCTTTTCATCCTCATAGCTTAGTTCCCAATTATGAGTGAGGACATATAATGTTTTGTTAGGTATTCCTGAGTTACTTCACTTACAGTAATGGTCTCCAACTCCATAAGTTTGCTGCAAATGCCATTATTTTGTTCCTTTTAATGGCTGAGTGGTAGTCCATGGTATATTTATAACACATTTTTTTTTATCTGCTTGTTGCTTGATGGAGGGTTGGGCTGGTTCTGTGTATTTGAAATTGCAAATTGTGCTAATATAAACATGCATGTATAAGTATCTTTTTCATATAACGACTTTTTTTTTTCCTCTGGATATAGAAGGATTACTGGCTCAAATGGTACATCTACTTTTAGTTCTTTAAGGAATCTCCGCAATGTTTTTCACAATATTTGTACTAGTTTACATTCCTACCAACAGTGTAAAAGTGTTCCCTTTTCATCACATCCGTGCCACTATCTATTATTTTTTGATTCTTTGATTATGGCCATTCTTGCAGGAATGAGGTGGTATTATTGCATTGTTGTTTTGATTTGCATTTCCCTGATAATTAGTGATGTTGAGCACTTTTTCCATATGCTTGTTGGCCATTTATGTACCTTCTTTTGGGAATTGTCTATTCATGTTCTTCACCCACTTTTTAATGAGAGTGCTTGCTTTTTTCTTGCTGATTTGTTTGAGTTCTTTGTAGATTCTGTATATTAGTCCTTTGTCAAATATATGGATTATGAAGATTTTCTCCCACTCTGTGGTTTGTCTGTTGACTCTGCTGATCATTTCTTTTGCTGTGCAGAAACTTTTTAGCTTAATTAGGTCTCATCTATTTATCTTTGTTTTTTGTTGCATTTGCTTTCGGGTTCTTGGTCATCCACTCTTTGCCTAGGCCAATGTCTAGAAGAATTTTTCCCATGTTATCTTTTAGAATTTTTATGATTTCAGGTCTTACATTTAAGTCTTAATCCATCTTGAGTTGATTTTTGTATAAGGTAAAAGATGAGGATCCAGTTTCATTTTTCTACATGTGGCTTGCCAATAATTCCAGCACCATTTGTTGAATAGAGTGTCCTTTCCCCACTTTGTGTTTTTGTTTGCTTTGTCAAAGATCAGTTGGCTATAAGTATTTGACTTTATTTCTGGACTTTCATTCTGTTCCATTGGTCTATCTTCATGTATTATTTATACAAATGCCTAATTAGATATATGATTTGCAAATTGTTTTTTCTTCTTCTGTAGATTATTTTTTCACTTTCATAATGGTGTCCTTTGGAACACAAACGTTTTTAATTTTGATGAAGTCGTTTATCTCTTTTATTGTTATTTGCATACCTAGAACTCAGTACCAAATTCAAGGCCATGAAGATTTATCCCTACATTTTTTTCTAAGAGTTTTATATTTTTAGTTCTTACATTGAAGTCTTTCGTTCATTTTGAGTGAATTAGTATATATGGTGTGAGGTAAGGGTCCAATGTCGTTCTTTCTCATGTGGCTATCTAGTTGTCCCAGCACTATTTCTTGAAGAAATTATTCTTTCCTCCATTGTATGGCCTTGGCATGCTGGTTAAAAACTAGAGTATAGGCACATGAATGTATTCCTAGACTCTCAATTATATTGTGTTAATCTTTATGCCTACCTTTATGCTAGTAGCACAATATGTTGATTACTGTTGCTTTATAGCAAGTTTTGAAATGGAGAAGTGGTGAGTCCTATTTTGGTTTTTTGCAGCATTGTTTTACTATTCTGGGTTCTTTGTAATTCCACAAGAATTTTAGAATCAGCTTGACAGTTTCTACAAAGAAGCCAAATGAGATTGTGATATGGATTGCTTTGAATCTGTAGATAAATTTAGGGAGTTATATCAGTTCAATATGACTGCCATAACAAAGTACTGCAGACTGGGTGGTTTAAATAATAGAAATTATTTTCCCACATTTCTGAAGGCCAGGTGTTCAAGATCAAGATGTGCTTAGATTCTTAGTATATTTTGGATTCTGCAGCCTCTCCTATTGGCTTGTAGATGGCTATGTTCTCCCTGTTTTCACATGGTCTTCCTTCTGTGAGCATTCATGTCTTAATGTCTTCTTCTTATAAGGACACTAGTCATATTGGATTAGGGCCCACCCATATGACTTTTTACTTAATTACCTCTTTAAAGGCCCTATAACCAAACACAGTAACATTCTAGTGTACTGGGATCTAGGACTTCAACATACAAATTTGGTGGGAAGGTGGGCCAGAAACACATTTCAGCTAGTAACCAGGAGTATTGCCATTTTAATAATATAAGGTCTTCTAGTTTAGGAACATGAAATGCTATTCTATTGATTTAGATATTTAATTTAATTTGATACTGTTTTATAGTTTTCAGAGCATATGTTTTGTTATTTTATTTAATTATTAAATATTTTATTCTTTTTGATGTTATCACAAATAGACTTTCCTTAATTTTATTTTTTGATTGCTCATCACAAGCATATCAAAATATATTTTTGTATGTTAATTTTCTACCCTACAACTATGATGAAGTCATTTATTAGTTCTAAAAGAGTTTTTATCTTTTTTGGTGGATTTTTTAGCATCTTTTTATACAAGATAATTTTATCTCCGAATAGAGGTTACTTTTTTCTTTTCAATCTAGATGGCTTTTATTTTTTTTTTTTCCTTTTCTATGGCCCTAGCTATAACCTCTAGCACAATGTTGACTAGAAGTTGTGAGAGTAGAAGTCTTGTTTAGTCCCTTATCTGAAGGGGAAAGCATCCATTCTTTCACCATTACATGTAATATTGACTGTGGGTTTTTGTATGTGCCCTATACAGCATGCCCTATATCATGCTGAAGAAGTTTCTTTCTATTCCTAGTTTGTTCCGTGTTATTATTATAAAAGATGTTGATTTTTATCAGATGCTTTTATGTAGTCTATTAAGATTAACATTTGCCTCATTTTTTATTCAATTGATATGGTGTATATTACATTAATTGATTTGGGGATATTAAACCAACTTACATTCTTGAGATAAATCACACTTAGTTATGTTGTATAGTTTATTTTATATGTTGCTGGATTTAGGCTGTTGGTAGTATGTTGAGAATTTTTGTGTCTATATTCATAAAAGAAACTGGTCTGTAATGTATTTTGCTTTTTATGTCTGTTTCTGGTTTTGGTGTCAGTATCATGCTGGCATCACAAAATGAACAGAAAAGTGTTCCCTGATACTCTATTTTTTGAAAGAGTATGTGAAGATTTGCTATAAATTCTTTAAATATTTTGTAGAATCTATTGGTGAAGCAATTTGAGACTAGGCCTTTCTTTGTGGGTAGTTTTTAGATTGCTAATTCAATCACTTTACTTAAAGGTCTATTGAGATTGTTTATTTCTTCTTGAGTCAGTCTTCACAATTTGTGTCTTTCTAAGAATGTGTCCATTTTTATCTAAGTTGTCTAATTTATTAGCATGCAATATTTTATAGTTTTTTTTAATAATCCTTTTTATTTCTGTAGAGTTGATGGTAGTGTCCCCTCTCAAATCTGATTATAGTAATTTCAGTCTTCTCTTAGTCTCTTTTTTCTTGAGCAATCTTGATAAGGTTTGTCAACGTTATTGATATTTTCAAATAACTGGCTCTTGGTTTTACAGATTTTTCCTACTGTATTTCTATTTTATTAATTTCCACTTCAATTGTTATTATTTTCTTCCTTCTTCTGGCATTAGGCTTAATTTCCTCTTTTTTATCAGTGTCTTAAGGTGAAAGTTTAGATTGTTGGTTTGGACTATAATTATTATAGTCTTCTGATTTATTGACACTTTTCTTATTATAAAATTTCACTCTTTATCTCTAGCAATATTTTTTGTTTTAAAATCAATTGTGTCTGATATTACTATAGTCACTGTAGCTTTCCTGTGGTTGCTCTTTGCAGGACATCTTTTTCCATCCTTTCACTTTCAATATATTTGCATCTTTGAATCTAAAGTGTGTCTCCTGTAGAGAACATAAACTTGGATCTTAGTTTTTAAAATCCAGTCTGACAATCTATGCATTTTGATAGGATTATTTAATCCATTTACATTTAATGTCATTATCGCTATAGTTGGGTTTACATCTGTCATTTTAATTTTTGTTTTCAGTTTTGTACTGTTTTTGCTCCTCTATTTCACCTTTACTATGTTCTTTGCATTAAATGAATATTTTCTTATGTTGCATAGTATTTTTAAATGATTTTTTACTACACATACTGAGTTATTTCCCTAGTGTTTGTTCCATATATATCTTAATTTATTTGAATTAGCTTCAGATTTACATTAACTTAATTTCAATATGATCTAGAAATGTTATTCTTGTAGCACAATTTTCTTTCCTCTTTTGTAATACTATTGTTATACATATTTCATTCTATAAATGTCTCAAGTTCAACATTTCATGAGTATAATTATTACTCAATACAATTTAAGCATTTTAAAGAAGACATTAATGGAGAGGAGAGCAAGTATATATTTATAACTTTTGTTATAGTAGTCTTTTTATTTATCATTTCTGGATCTATTTGTTTTTGTAGATTTGAGTTACCATATGGAGTCATTTTCATAGCCTAATTGAGCTGTGTTTCCACCCACTTCTTTTGTGCTGTTATTGGCAAATGTATTACATTCCTATATTCATTCTATACATTTTATTTTGTTTCATCCAGTTGCCTTTTAAATCAGTTAAGAGAATAAATATGTGTTTATACTCTTGTGATCACATAATTACCTTTTCAGGTACTCTTTGTTTATATGTGTGGATTCAAAAAATGAGGTCAGACTTCTCACTGAGCTTCTTTCTATCTGTTGGTGGAAGCTTATGGATTCATACGAGCAGAGAAAATTCACAGAACTAGCATTACTTTTGCTTTCTGTCTTTACAGGAGTATATTTGGCTGTTTTGTGAGATATTGTGGTAAAAAAAAAAAAAATAGAAATCAAAGAAAAGAAAAATGAGGTCACTTGCTTTTAGCCTAAAAAATTTTCCTAGGTGTTTCTTGTAAGGTAGGTCTACTAACAACAAATCAGTCCACTTTTTGTTTATCTTTTCATGTCATTTTCCCATTTCAATTTTGATAGTTTTGCTATACATAGGATTCTTGGTTGAAAGCTTTGTTTTTTCCTTTGAGTACTTTGATTGTGCTATCCATCCCTTCTTTACCTCCCTTCCCATCTGTGGCCTCCATTGTTTCTGATGAGAATTTACCTTTAATCTTCTTGAAGTTCCCTTGTAAATAATGAGTCATTTTTCTCTTGGTGCTTTCAAGATTTTTGTCCTTGCCTTTGGCTTTCAGCATTTTCACTATGACTTGTCTGTGAATCTCTTTGCATTTATCCTACTTGAAATTTGTTGAGCTTCCTAGATGCATAAATTAATGTTTTCCAATAAATTTGGCAATATTTTAGCTATTGTTTCTTCAAGTACTCTTTTTGTTCTTTTCTTTCTGTTTTTCAGATTGCATTATCAATCTATTTTTGATATTGCTAATCCTTTCTTCTGCTTGTTCAAATATACTGTTCAGCCTTTCTGGTGAATTTTTTATTTCAGTAATTAAGTTTTCAAATCCATAATTTCCATTTGTTTCCTTTAAAAAAAAATTCTGTCTCTATATTCTCTATTTCTTGCAACATTATCATCACACCTTCCTACTTATTTTATCATAGTTTTCTTTGAATATATTTATAATGGCTATTTAGAAATCTTTGTCAAACCTGATATCTGGCCATTTACACAGGTAGTTTATAGTATGTGAGGTGTGTTTCCAGCATATGAATCATATGTTCTTTTTTCTTTGTAGGTCTCGTAACTTTTGTTGCAAATCACAATATAGATAATATAGCAATTTAGGGTATTTGTTCATCCCCTCCAGGGCTTGAAATTGTTAATGATTTTTATTTGTTTAGTGACCGACTGAATTATTTTAGTGAAGTATATTACCTACCACACCCCTTCCTGCTTCAGGAAGCTTCTAATGCTGATTTTTGGCCTAAAGAGTCTATGATCGCACTGGAATGACAATAGTTTTGACAGATATCTCTTTGACTCTTTTCCTGACCACACCCAGCTGTTAAGCCCAATAATTGCCAGATTATTGTTCTATTGTTTTCAGCAATGTGCTGGAGTATGAATTTCTCAGCAGACTGATCCAGTCAGATGCAAACTTCTTTGAAGGAATAGCTTCAGAGGTAGTGTTTGAAATTTGGTCTGGCCTACGAAGTGTTCCTCCATGCTGTCTCTTTCTGTGGCTCTGTCTGACAAACTAGGCAGTCAACATTTTATCTTATATCCCCAAAGAATCTACCGCTTTTCTCCCAGTTGCCTGTCACTACAATCTTCACTATTTTGAGATCACACTTAGGCTTAAATTTTTCCACACTGTGTTGCAAATGAGGTCAGTTTTCTTCTGAAGAGATTCTGATTGTTTTTATAGCCTGATTCTCCCACCCTGGGCAAAATCTGTGAGCCATGGTTCTGGACCTGGCATAGAGATAATGTGCATTTCTCTCGCTGAGTAGCAGTTCCACTGTTTTGGAAGCTGAATACTAAATAGAAGGGCACAGGCAGTAGCTTGCCTCTCTTAGCCTGGAATCTCTAGCTTACAAGCCAAGGGAAAGACAGGCTCCAATATTCTAGTGGAGTTGTGCCCAAGGAGTTAAAGAGTCTCTGTTCCACGCATGGGGGGTTTGAGGTTGTGGAGGTGGGAAGGAAGGAGCTCTCATCACTCAATTATACTTACACAGAATTTAACCTCAGAACAAGTAGCTATAAGCAGGATAAGAAATGCTAATGTCCTGCTCTTCCTAGGAGAATAGCACTCTGACTTGGAGCAAGGATTAGAGGCAACCCTGTGTTATTAGCTGTACAAATCTGGAGTGGAGTTTGCATCTTGCTGACATGGGAGGGCAAAGTGGGGAGTGCGTCTTGGTTCAAATACCACAAGCTCTTACTGCTTTTGCCAAGATTTAGAAGATTTTTAAAATTAATATTTCTTTACTTTCTGTATATTTTTCATTGAGCCCAGGAGGCGTAGGTTGCAGTGAGCTGAGGTAGCACCACTGCACTCCAGCCTGGGCAAAAGAGTGGGACTCTCAAAAAAATAGATAGATAGATAGATAGATAGATAGATAGATAGATAGATAGATACAGATATATATTAGTCTTTGAATTACGTTGACAAAAAAATCTTTGGGAATGAAACATTATTTTTTTATTGTATAGATGAGAAAATTGTTTATAGATGGGAAAGTTGTTTTTATTCTATAGTACAAGTCATTGCTGGGAGAAGATTTGAATAGAGTTCTTAAAAATGCAGACTTCAAAGCCCCTTCTGTTATTGTATTATACTAGTTCATTTAATAGCAAAAGAAGATACAAGAGGAAACTGATTACTTCAAAAAAACATTGTGATAATTTACTCAAGATTTTGAGGTGCAGAGGACTATTTTAACAGGTATTCTAGAGAGCAGATGTTTTGTTTTGTTTTATATTCTTAGTATTGAGGGACTGTCTAGTAATAAAGGTTACTTAATAGATTCATTGTTGAATTAATACAAAATTGAATTCTTGAGGGAAAAATTTAAGACTCCGTCCTTTCTAGTTTTCATTTCAGGTGGTGATCATTTTGAGATAAGGCATAACTCTTTCACAGATGATAAAGGGAAATTCTATGTAGAATTACATGAGGGAAAGCCTGAAAGACAAGGATACATAGGTAAAGATAAATCAAGTCCAAGAGCTATTAAGGCAATAAAAACATCCATAGACTTTATATTGACTTTTGATACTTCTAGGCAATTGAGAACACATAAATAAATAGCCAGCCTGCGAGTACTAGATAATGGCTTAAACCTTGACTAATTTTTATTACCTATATTTGCAAGTTTTCATGCAATTTTAAGGTGATAGCAAAGTTAAACTAAATAATAATTATTTTACTTAATATGTAGTAATATAGCTGCTATATTTTCTATATAATTATGACATAGGTAATATACTACATATTAATATGTAATCATACCTAAATATAATCCATATGATAAAGAAAACATTTTGTGCTAAGGTTGTTGCACAACTTTAACTCTTAATATAACTGTACTTTAAGCAATATTCCATATAGTTATAATAATCATTTTATATATACTTTAGGGATTTAATTTATTTTGAATATTTTTTAAGGTAGAGTAACTTTTTGTTTTTGTTTTTCTGGTTTTTTTAAGAAAGCATATACTTTTAAATGTATGACCTCTACACATTTGGCAGTTTATGGTGAATGGCATCCTATAATCTGATGGCAGTTAATGAAATTACTAGCATAATATCTAGGACAATGTTTGTCCAAATGTGATACTCAGGCCATATGCAAAAGAAATTCTAAGAGTCTTCCTTACAAGTAGACCTCTGGGCATCAACCTGCAGCCTTTCCATCAGAATCTCTGGCAATGTGGTTCAGGAATTTATAGTTTTTATTATGCATCCCGAGATGACTCTATGCACTCTCATATTTGACAACCATGGGTCAAACAAATCAAATCCTAATAAATTTACCCTAAACATCCAACCTATTCCCTAAGTACCAAATATTATATAGAAGGACATAGGAAAGAACCATTGAAGAAATTTGATATTTCTGTTTTGACAATAGACCTATAAAGCATAATAAAGTAGATCTATAAACTATGATAAGCAAAGAAACTGATTCCTCCTTTTTGGGGGTTAGGTTAAATAGGTAATGGCATATTAAAGAACTAGAATTTGGCCAGGCGCGGTGAATCATGTCTGTAATTCCAGCGTTTTGGGAGGCTGAGGCAGGTAGATCACTTGAGGTCAGGAGTTCAAGACCAGCTTGGCCAATATGGTGAAACCCCTTCTCTACTAAAAATACAAAAATTATCCACGTGTGGTGGCACGTGCCTTTAATCCCAGCTACTTGGGAGCTGAGGCAGGAGAATCGCTTGAACTCAGGAGGCAGAGGTTGAAGTGAGCTAAGATCATGTGCCACTGTACTCCAGCCTGGGCAACAGAGTGACACTGTTTCAAAAAGAAAAAAATATATAAAGAACGAAAGAACTAGAATTCATCAAAGGTCACTTAAAGCAAAGCACTATACTTATTCACATTTTATAGATACTAATTATGTTTTCACTCGTGCTTTTCAGTATTTCAAAATAAAATGGCTCCTCATTTTCATGCCAAAACATCTTTACAAAAATTGTTACAGATTATTTCCAATACCTTTTGCTCAGCAATTTGGCATCAACACTATTCAGGCAACAACATTCATATGGTAATAATTAAATTTGTTTTTCACTAGGGCCCTCTCAGCCAAATTTTTCATTTCCAGCTTGCACATGCTGATCTCTAGAAAATGTTGTAATTATTTTATTGAATATGGGTATTTCTAAATCAATTAATATCATGTATGTTGCCAATTTTTTTCCTGCTTAAAGACAGTGTATTACTCTATAAATTTCTTTCTTTTAATCTTATTTCTCAGGTAATGGTTAGACTAGATTTGAATTTCAACTCTTTCTCTTCTTAGCTGCATGGAATTGCAAGAATGTTAACCTCTTCAAAGCTCACTTTCCTCATCTCTAACATGAAAATAACACTTTTCAATGTTGTCAGGAGTAAGGAAGTTGACTGAGATAATGCATGGAGGTGGAGCAGAGTACTTGGCACATGGTAACTAATTCTAGTTTTTATTGATGCCTAACAAATTACCCCCAACCTATGGAAGCAAACACTTTACTTTGTTCCTCATTTGTTAGGCGAGGACTTGGCTAGACCATTTACTCTATGGGGCTCTGAAATGGTTGTACTCAGATGTCAGCTGGGACTGCAATCATCTGAAAGCCAAACTGGACTTGGTGTCAAAGATGGCTCACTTAAAAGCTAGCATTTGAAGAGGTATAAAAGTCTGGGCCTCTTGTCCTAATTCAGGCATTGACTCCTGCACCTGAAGGAACAATAATCAAAGATCAGAGGAAGAGAAGTCTGCAAAAGAAGAAAATGGATAAAATAATGGAAGTGGGCACAAAGTATACAAATATGCAAATATCATGTCTTGCACTAATGCCCACTGGAGAATATTCACGACAGAATAGGAAACCAACAACCAACTGGACAAGACGACCCCTCCCTTGGGTGTCAACCTTCTTATTTACTCAGCCACAGTTGTGCTGACACAATGAGTCATGAATGAAATGGCTATTGACTCAAGGATACAGGATAACCCCGACATAATGAGATACAGGACTAAATGGGGATAGAGGACTAAATAACATGGGCTTTTGCTTACCATAAATGATCTAGTTGCTGCCACTATAGAATGCCTTGACACTAGCAGCAAGGTGACACCATCCCTGAGGAGACCATCCAACTGTGTAATTTCAATGGGAATGTGGGTTTTCATTTCATACCTACAGAAAATTTTTCCAATACTACTATTATTTACCTGAACCATTAATATGGTATTACATACAACATTGCCTCACACTAGTAGACACTAACAGCAAAGGAGATGTAAGAATGTGTAAATATCCACAGAATCCATTGGACCTATTAGACACCTCATCACCCAGAAGCAGTTAGTCTGATGAAACAATAGGATATCCTGTTAAGAGGCTTTGCAAAGACAACAGCTCAGGGATAACATCTTGTGAGATTGGGATGCAGTCCCCTAGAATGTGGCTTGTACTCTGAATCAATAGCCCATTGCAAGTCCTGTATCCCCAGTAGAAAATGTACACAGGTTTGGAAACCAAAGGTAGAAGCGGGATTGGTGATTTTCACCACAACTCTCAGTGACTCATTTCAGAATGTATGCTTCCGGTCACTGCCATTTTAGGTTGTATTAGAAGTCCTATTTCCTATGATGGAATGCTTCCATCAGTGTATCACTTTAAGAGTTCTACTATGCTTGAAGCTATGACTATCACTGGTCATGTTGAGCTCATGATGCTGGAGGATCAGCAGACAAAGAGTTAACTATGCCGGGGGTAATAATTGACCTTGATTTCCATGAGGAATTAGAATTGCTGTTATACATTGAGATCATGCAAGAATATATCTGGAAAGGAAGAGATTCACTGGGTTGTCTTTTGGAGCTTCTACACTCAGTGATAACAGAATCAGCAACTTCGGCGACCATAGTCCAGCAAGGGCAAGGAAACTAGGGCTTCAAACTCTTAGTTCTGGGATCTCTCCATGAGGCATACAATTAGACCAGCCACTGGACAAATATAAGGAAAATTCAAAATGGATGGTGAAAGAGAGAAAATATTGATCATGGCTTTAGGACTAGCTATGATTAGTGAGGACTGTAGTTCATTCAACTCTACTATTAGTTCAACTCTGTTATTAAATCCTTGCAAGTTTGGCCACTATCTTGAAAAAGATTCTGTGAAGGACTGGAGGGAATAAGAATCACTGAGAGGTGAAAAAGATGAACTGTAGGTAAAAGAAATGATACCTCTTGGGCTCTACCTAGAATCTTCTTTATAGCCTACTCCAAGACTGCGGTGTTGATCAGTTCTTTGAAGGTTTCAATTAGTCTCCCAAAAGTGCAACCTGACAGTACTTGACTCAGGCCTCGGCTAAATATCTCTCAATTCCAGCTGGGATTTGTTTGTTTGGTGGTTATGCTTGGTTTTGATGTGCTTGCATGGCAATTCTGCAAGAACTTATGCATCATTCAGAAGTGCAAGGGAGTAAATATCAGTGAGGTGTTCCTTGACCAATGGGACACAGAAGCTAAAGGATGGATATCTTCTCTACTCCTTTTGGACCAATTCTAAAGCGTATACCATAAAGTGCTTCACAGTGACCCACAGAACTGGGCACTGCTGGTGTGGCGGACTCAGTAATGCATTATTGCATTTGCTTTTCCTCTTTCCTATTCAATCTTTCACCACTTCTTGCTTTTCAAAATTGCTTCATAAATAAACTGCCTCTACAGAAGCTTTGTCTTAGAAACTGCTTTCAGAGGATGTCTAAAACAAATGAATGTTATGACTGGATTATTTCACTGGATATAAAACAAAGGGTAAATACTTGAGGAGATGAATGCCCCATTCTTCATGATGTGTCTGTTTTACATTGCATGCCTGTATCAAAACATCCATGTACTCCATAAATATATACACCTACTATGTACACACAAAAATGGAATAAAATAATTTAAAATAGAAAAAATATGTAAATAAGTAAACAAGTGACTATTAGGGAATCTAAGGTCATGGTAAGCCAAAATAAAAGAATTTCTGGAACATGAAAATATTAATCATGTTGATGCAGTATACTTCTACACAGGGGTGTAGGAAACTTTCCTTGTTTATTACATCACGAGTTGGCCCAATTAAGTTATGTTTGAAACTTTTAGAAAAGTAACTGAGGCCATTTAATTCTCATCACATCTAACTCTAAGCCTGGAAATTATCATAATATCTAGATCTAAAGAATTCAACACATGATGTATCCAAGTCTGGAAAGATTTCAACTTGACCCTCCCATTTATGTCATTGGGATGCGTGCATGAAGAGCCAAAGACAATGCTTGGCTGCCCTTTACACAAAGGGAAGTCTCCCTGCTATGGCAGATAGACACTGACACATGTCATTTCTGATTTCAAAACACTTTCCACTCATCTCTGAGCATTTCTCAAAACGGTTGAGAATCTGGTCCCCTAAAACAGCAAAGAAGATGAATTTGGAGTTCACAAACATTGTTTTCAACTTCCTCTGCTTGGCACATTTTTTTGAGCATTTCACAATGGCATACATGCTTCCAGGTTTTCTTTGAATAAACAAATTTTTTAAACCTCAAAATTCTGTGTTGACATATTAGTTTTAATGGTTAGATGAAGTATATGATTGCAAATATGATTATCAACAAACTTTAGTTATTGAGATTTTCAGATTTGTCACAATTCAAATATTATCATGCCTGAAAGTTAAAACTGAACATTTTTAGAGTTTGAAATAAGTTTTCCAAAAACTCCTCATCATCTATAACTCCCTTACTAACTAAATTTGGAGGGTGCTGACATTTTTTGTGTTCTCAAACTAGATAGTAGTGACAACTGTGAAATTAATAACAGAAGTTAAATGCTATCATAAACATAAAACTTATTTTAAAATTAGGGTATTCTTGACCCACTAGAAGAGAGGCTATCATGATTTAAATGATATTCATCTGAATGAATTATGATGATGATAAAGATTATTATAGGTAGCACTTACTGAGGACTTTCTACGTCACAAGCACTTTGCTAAGTATTTTACGTATATTATTCTATTTAATTATCAAACAACTGTATGAAGTAGACTCTGATATCATCTCCATTTTGTAGGTGCAATGACTCAGGCACAGAGAGATTAAAAATTTTCACAATAACACCCAGCTTGTCAATTATAAAGCAGCAATGAAATTCATTTAAAGAGTCAAAGTAGAGGGGAAAAAATTGTCTCATGTATTTCTGAGATATGCATTAGTAATTGGTTATTTCAATAAAGAGGAATAAGATAAAATTAAATAACAACTGAAACATACTTTCATTTTGTATTATGTACACATCAATAGTTCTAAAGGGTCATTTTTTTAAAAACTGAGATTTTTAAAAAATGAGTTGCAATGTGAAGAATGACACTGAACCATTGAAAGAACCCTTAAAATATGGATTTCAATGATGAAAACACAATGAGAATGTATGTATTTTCTGCAGGACTTTATGCCCTATTGTTGTATCAAGAGCATCTGTTCTTAGGCTTTGGTAAACATGTGTATCATCACATAACCAAATGTTAAAAAATATACAAAACTTTAAGCCTTGTTTACAAAAGTGTTTTGCCCTGCAATGTGGTCATACCACTCAAATTTGCATTTTGTTGTTGTTTTTTTCTTTCTCCTCACATTGCCATTGTATTTGATAAAAGTAATCTCAGGATCCTTAAGTTTACTTGGTAAAAAGAGGATTACCAGACCCTCTGTAGAATCCTTGGGGATTTTTTCAGCCATCCCTTCCCAGCTGTTCCCTCTCCACATGGCTGTGTTCCGAGAAGATGATGCAAGGCTGTGAAAGGGGGCTATGCTTGGGATCCAGCTGACAGGAAAGCATGCCGGGAAGGTCACAGCAGCTTCCATGTAAACAGAGCTCTGGTTTGCCTGGCTCTAAGTTAACAGGATAAGAGGTTCTCCTCCACAGAAGAGGGCACACAGATAAACAGCGCCCAGCATGTTCTGTTCCAGATGTTCTTCCTGTCATTTATGGCACATGAGGAGGTGTCTTTGATGTTTCCCTCCTTTCTTGTCAGTATGATTCCATGAGCTTCATTATAAATTATTTTACCAAGTGATGAGTCTTATTGTATTATAATCAGAGCAGGCCCTGAACACAATTACAGACCAAGCCAGATTCATCCACTGAAGGCTCTTCCCTTTTGATGCTTTCAATCATCATCTTTTCCTTTTCTATTAAGTGGCACTCATCTAATGTTAAAGTGTCATGCCTTGTGCCATGCCTCAGCCTGATGTTCCTCATGACAGTGTTCTAAATCTTATCCCAACCGAAATTTACTTGTGCGTTGCCGCTTCCTCCTTGTACTATCATCACAAAATCTGTGGTATTTAATTGACATGTAGTTTCAATAAGAACTGATGAACAAACTAGGTTCAAATGTTGGGAAGGCCATCTAAAAATAATCGATTATGCCAAAAAGCAAAGCTAAGAGAGAGACTTCCAAGCCATACTTGATACTGGAGAAGACTGTATTTGCAACTATTTCAAATTTTGCTATTCCTTGGCCATCAATGCCTTCTTCACATTGTGGTTATGTAATTACATATTTTCACTCCTGTAGGAGAAGCCTTAAAACACTTTTAAAAATTCTTAAGTTATTGTCCCTCTATTGCACTGCAATTTTGTCAGTTGCTTAGAATTTGTGATGGAAAAAAATTCCTAGCACCTTGTAATCTAGGTGTCCAGTTTGCTCAGTTAAACCCTAGCTATAAGCCTACCTCCAACTTTTTCTTTACCACAATAAAAAACTAAATAAGGGCTGGTAAGGGTAAAGGGATCACTGAAAAGAGAAACAAATCCTATTCCCTTCAAAATTATTGGATTTTTTTAAAGTATGATTTTAATTAATAATCTGACTGGCTCTAAGGTAGTGTTCCACGTTAGCCAGAGATCATCAGTAATTTTTATGGAAAAAAAAAATTAGGCTCAGTATCTTAGCCCAGGGGAAAAGGTATAGAACCTAGAGTCAGAAAAAAAAAAAGACATTTAAGTCTCAGTTCTGCCACTTTTAGCTATGTGGGCTTGATCCTGTTAGATACCTCTATAGGTCTCAGTTTTCCTGCTGGTAAAGCAGGTAAAATCAAATCTACTCATCAGGATTGCTACAAAATTAAATCAAATTCTATCATATGTTACACATAAGGATCTTTGTTTATTAGCACATACTTAATTTTAAAAAAAGAAACACAGAAAAGAAAAAATAAATAATAAACAACCAGGCTGAAACAAATATATGGCCTTAAATCTTCTCTGGTGAATGGCATGTCTTACAGTGTGCATCCCCTTTAGGGTTGTGTGATCTATCAAGAATAAAAGACTATGATTCTGATGTAATATTCAGAAACTTCTGTGATCCAATCTCTAGCCTCTTTCCAGCCTCTTCTTCCAAAGCTTTATTTTTTCACTCTAAAGTTGTGTCATTCACACTAAACTGCTTTGATTTGCTGAATTCCCCTGCCAAATCACATCTCATTACTTTTCCATAAGCCAGTCCTTCTACCTAGAAAATATTTTTCCATCTTCATCTCCTGCAGAAGAAGCTAAGACACAACTTCTTTCTGAAGCTTTGTCTTCCTTCCCAACTCTCTCTCTCTCTCTCACACACACACACACTCTAAATACATATACACTGCCTCACTGTTTCATTTGTGCCCATGCTATACCACAAAGATTCTAAAAATGTGGTTAAGCCTGTATGAATTCCATGAATGACCTGCAGGAAATCTAAACCCTCTTGAAATTGTACGTAATATTTTCTTGGTAAGTACCAGTGCACACTTTTTTTTTCCTGGAAATAGGATTTTCAGCTTTGATCGTATTCTCAGTAGGGTCTCTGATCCAAGAGAATGTAAAAGCCACTCTCACACCTTTACAATGGAAATCATTACTGTATAGCAATAATGTTTGCAGAGATCAAGTGTTATTAATCTCTGTTTTCCAAGCTTCTAACATTTACTAAATACTAAAAATATATTTGATAGATGATTAATTGCATTTGCAAGAAGAGAACATTCTCAGGGTACTGCAAATTATAGTCACAATGTAACATGCAACATTAAAGCTTGGTTGATGCAGTTTACAATTTGCTAATAATTAGTGCTTTTTCTACATACAAAATTAATTATAGCATAATAAAATCCAATAGCATTTGTTCTTAATTCTCCTCTGATCTGCATTCTGTTGTTTATTCTCATTTGTTCTGATAAGGTCCGTTGTCTCTAACGTTGCTTTCTAAAGGGTAAGAAATAAATCAATGGTACTTAGCTTTTCTAACCATCTGGTCTGGCAAACATCCCAAAATTAATGTTTAAATCTGGGTGCAGTTCATGTATTTTTGTCTTGTCTTAGGGAACATCTCTGGAGGTAGGGAATGAAGGGTAAGATTTGCTCTCTGATTTCACTGAGAAATTTGGCCTTTTTATTCATATCACTCTGTAAATATTATAGATTTCCATTACATGTTATGTGGTTCAGTTTACTCAGCAAAGGCCACAATCAGTTCAAAAACTTCCACTTAGAACACTTTCTTTCATGTTTTAAAGCAGAAGTTAGCAAACTTTTTCCCGTAAAAGTCCAGATAGCAAACATTTTAGGCTTTGTAGGCCATAAAGTTCCGGTTGCAATTATTCAACACTGCTGTTGAAGTGTAAAAGCAGCCATAAAAATATGTAAACAAATGGGCGTGGCTGTGTGCTGATACAATTTATTTACAAAAACAGGCAGTAGGCTGGAGTTTGCTGATCCCTCTTTAGAGTAAAGCTTTTTGCAAAACCATTAATGCTTTCCTTGATAATTTCAAGTTTCCACTGTGTAGGTTTACTGGTTGTGTAATATAAAGGGAGCTGTGTAATGTTTTTGAGACCCAGTTTTCTCATTTGTAAATCAGCAATAAAAACACAACCCTGAAGGATTACTGGAAGATTGGGGAATATGTTTTAGCATTCATGGAATCCTTACTCATACTTAGTGCTTAATAAATAATGGTGAAAACATTCCATTAGAATCTCTCTATTTGAATCTGCTTGACCATGCTCATCAAAAACTAACAGCTCATATGTACTGAGTGCTTACCATAAGATGAATTAAGGACTTTATAAAGACTATCTCATTTAATCCTCACAACAATATTATGAGGTAGGCACTACTGTATTCCCATTTTCCAGAGAAGAAAACTGAGGTATAGATATATTGTATAATTTTTCCAAGTTCACACAGCTAGTAAGTTGCAGAGTCAAGATTTAAGGTTTTCAGGATGAAAGTATTAATTAGGTATAATTAATTAGTTAATATTCACTTGGGGGAAAGAGCAAAATGGACAAGTGTAATAAGCTATTCCCATTTTACTGCAGGAGGGACATTTCTTTCTAAATGACTGATAGTTCTTTGATACTTCTCCCAAGAATTTGGTGGTCTATAATCTCCTCCCATTGAATCTAGGAGGGCTTACAACTGGTCTGACCAATGGAGTATTATGGAAATGAAGCTGTGTCACTTCTGAGGCTAGGTAAGAAAAGGCTTTGAAGCCTCCTTCTGGTTCTCATGGGCGATCACTCTGAGGAAGCCTGCTGCCATGGAAGAAGTCCAACAATGCAAGAAACACTGTACATAGTCTGTAAAGGCAACCATCCTAATTGAGTTCCCAGCAGCAGCCAGCAGCCAGCAGCCAGCATGTAGTTGAGCTATCTTTGATGTCTATCCCAACTTTGTCTTCAGGTAACTGCAGCCCCAGTCCTCATCTGACTGCCCCCGGATGAGAGACTCAAAGCAACTATCTAGCTAAGCCCTTCCAAAAATTCCTGACCAAAGTATGAGCAAAGTATGGCAATCATGCAGAGAGACAGTTTTAACTTCCTTCCTCTCCCTGATACTCACCTTCAGCTAGCTGTCAAGACTCTTATTTCTCTTCAATATCTTTTCATCAGTCACCCTCTCTCCATTTTCATGCTACTACTCTATTTCTAGCTAGTATTATCTCCTATCTTGAACAAATTCTGTTTTTATCCATACCTTCTGTTTGTATCCATACCTCTGATCTCTCCCCAATATCATTTAATTTGAAAATTAATTTTTCTAAAGTATGTGTGTTACTAAGATTCACTTTATTGAAAGAGTATTATTAGTCTATTTTCATGCTGCTAATAAAGACATACACAAGACTGGGTAATTTATAAAGGAGAGAGATTTAATGGGCTCAGAGTTCCACATGACTGGGGAGACCTCACAATCATGGTGGAAGGCAAAGGAGAAGCAAAGGTGCGTCTTACATGGTGGCAGGCAAGAGAGCTTGTGCAGGGGAATTCCCGTTTATAAAACCATCAGATCTTATGAGACTTATTCACTATCACAAGAAGAGTAAGGAGGAAACTGCCCCCATAATTCAATTATCTCCACCTGGCCCCACCCTTGACATATGAGGATGATTACAATTCAAGGTAAGATTTGGGTGGAGACATAGCCTAATCATATCAAAAAGAATCAATGCTGTCTTGTGTAATTAAGAATATTACTCTTTAACCCAGATTTCTTTGTTAGATCATAAAAGACTATGCCCCTTCTTCTGGTTCTCTAGGATTGCTCACTTTGGGAAGACTGTCACCATGTAAGAAGTCCCTGGGCTCCCCCATTTAATTAAAAATGCTATTCTTTAACCCAGAATTCCAGAACCCTTGTATTGTGATCCTAGACTGCTTTTCTCACCTTTCCCTACACTGTTCCCACCATGCATTGTCAGGTCCTATATTTACCTTCTGTGGCAGTGAAACTGATGAATATAGGCATGATAAGGCAGCTGCTGCTTGGTGATTCAGTGTATTTGGATAACAAGGGGGCAAATATACAAAAAGGATTCTGGGATTTCATAGTTAGACGAATAAGATGTGATATCTCCAATAGAAAGCCTAACATCAGATGAGAGAATTCATTTGAACAAAAACATGTATCTATCTAATATAAAACCACTATTATGAAAATCACTCTTTTGTGCACGACTCAGTTCTCTTGCACCTCTCTCATTTTATCATTTTAGGCTGCAAAAACCTCAGCTGGATTACGTTCCACTCTGATTACTCTGCACCTACACTCAGCTGAACATGGCTGGAAAAAAGTACCCAACTTAAATGTATATGCCCCACTGTCAAATGGGCCCCTAGTGTTGCTCAGAAACCACATACATTTCCTGAGTCTATTCACTCTCCCACATTTCTAGAGGACCGTTTCTAACTTCCTTCTGCATCCTCGCATATCAGCATCACCTCTCCCATGTTTACTTTGGCTGTTAATCTTGCTTCTTATTTCACAAGGGACATAAAAACAATGAAGAGATAGCTCCCACAAGCTTGCATGACCACATCTAACCACCTCTCTGCCTCCATGCCCATACATTCCTCCCAGATTCCTGTCATCCTGAAATTTTGTACAAATTGCTCCTATCAAAGGTCCCTTGTACCCTGGATTGTATGACCTCTTGCCTACTCAAGTACATAGCTCCATCAATTCTTTCTCTTCTTCTGCATCACAGTTTTCCCTCTGTGCTAAATAGTTTCTAACAGTGTACATGCATATTTTTATCTCTCCAATATTAGCAGAAGAATTCTCTTGACCTCCTGAGCCCCCTTACAGCTGCTTCTCCACTCTGGTCTTTTCTTTACAAGTTGTTTGTGTTCACAGTTTTTAATTTTCTTTTTGTGTGTGTGGAGATATTCAACCTTTTATTATTATCATTGTTATACTTTAAGTTCTAGGATACATGTACACAACGTGCAAGTTTGTTACATATGTATACATGTGCCATGTTGGTGTGCTGCACACATTAACTCGCCATTTACATTAGGCATATCTCCTAATGCTATCCCTCCCCCCACCCCACGACAGGTCCTGGTGTGTGATATTCCCCATCCTGTGTCCAAGTGTCCTCACTGTTCCATTCCCACCTACGAGTGAGAACATGCAATGTTTGGTTTTCTGTCCTTGTGATAGTTTACTCAGAATTAAGATAATTTTAGACCAATATCCCTGATGAACATTGATGCAAAAATCCTCAATAATATACTGGCAAACCGAATCCAGCAGCACATCAACAAGCTTATCCACCATGATCAAGTGGGCTTCATCCCTGGGATGCAAGGCTGGTTCAACATATGCAAATCAATAAACGTGATCCAGCATATAAACAGAACCAAAGACAAAAACAACATGATTATCTCAATAGATGCAGAAAAGGCCTTTGACAAAATTCAACAGCACTTCATGCTAAAAACGCTCAATAAACTAGATATTGATGGAACGTATCTCAAAATAATAAGAGCTATTTATGACAAACCTACAGCCAATACCATACTGGATGGGCAGAAACTGGGAGCATTCCCTTTGAAAACTGGCACAAGGCAGGGATGACCTCTCTCACTACTCCTATTCAATATACTGTTGGAAGTTCTGGCCAGGGCAATCAGGCAGGAGAAAGAAATAAAGGGTATTAGATTAGGAAAAAAGGAAGTCAAATTGTCCCTGTTTGCAGATGACATGATTGTATATTTAGAAAACTCCATCGCCTCAGCCCAAAATCTCCTTAAGCTGATAAGCAACTTCAGCAAAGTCTCAGGATACAAAATCAATGTGCAAAAATCACAAGCATTCTTATACACCAGTAACAGACAAACAGAGAACCAAATCATGAGTGAACTCCCATTCACAATTGCTTCAAAGAGAATAAAATACCTAGGAATCCAACTTACAAGGGATGTGAAGGACCTCTTCAAGGAGAAGTATAAACCACTGCTCAACGAAATAAAAGAGGACACAAACAAATGGAAGAACATTCCATGCTCATGGATAGGAAGAATCAATATCTTGAAGATGGCCATACTGCCCAAGGCAATTTATAGATTCAATGCCATCGCCATCAAGCTACCAATGACTTTCTTCACAGAATTGGAGAAAACTACTTTAAAGTTCATATGGAACCAAAAAAGAGCCCGCATTGCCAAGACAATCCTAAGCAAAAAGAACAAAGTTGCAGGCATCACATTATCTGACTTCAAACTGTACTACAAGGCTACAGTAACCAAAACAGCATGGTATTCATACCAAAACAGATATATAAACCAATGGAACAGAACAGAGCCCTCAGAAATAATGCCACATATCTACAACCATCTGATCTTTGACAAACCTGACAAAAACAAGAAATGGGGAAAGGATTCCCTATTTAATAAATGGTGCTGGGAAAACTGACTAGCCATGTGTAGAAAGCTGAAACTGGATCCCTTCCTTACACTTTATACAAAAATTAATTCAAGATGGATTAAAGACTTAAATGTTAGACCTAAAACCATAAAAACCCTAGAAGAAAACCTAGGCAATACCATTCAGGACATAGGCATGGGCAAGGACTTCATGTCTAAAACACCAAAAGCAACAGCAACAAAAGCCAAAACTGACAAATGGGATCTAATTAAACTAAAGAGCTTCTGCACAGCAAAAGAAACTACCATCAGAGTGAACAGGCATCCTACAAAATGGGAGAAATTTTTTGCAATTTACTCATCTGACAAAGGGCTAATATCCAGAATCTACAAAGAACTCAAACAAATTTACAAGAAAAAAGAAAACAACCACATCAAAATGTGGGTGAAGGATATGAACAGACACTGCTCAAAATAAGACATTCATGCAGCCAACAGACACATGAAAAAATGCTCATCATCACTGGCTCTCAGAGAAATGCAAATCAAAACCACAATCTCACAAGAAATGGGGAAAGGATTACACGAGTTAGAATGTCGATCATTAAAAAGTCAGGAAACAACAGGTGCTGGAGAGGACGTAGAGAAATAGGAACACTTTTACACTGTTGGTGGGACTGTAAACTAGTTCAACCATGGTGGAAGACAATGTGGCGATTCCTCAAGGATCTAGAACTAGAAATACCATTTAACCCAGCCTTCCCATTCCTGGGTATATACCCAAAGGATTATAAATAATGCTGCTATAAAGACAGATGCACACATATATTTATTGTGGCACTATTCACAATAGCAAACACTTGGAACCAACCCAAATGTCCATCAATTATAGACTGGATTAAGAAAATTTGGCACATATACACCATGAAATACTATGCAGCCATAAAAACAGATGAATTCATGTCCTTTGTAGAGACATGGATGAAGCTGGAAATCACAGTTTTTAATTTTCTTTTCCCTAACTCTTGAACTCCTTCTGACATTTTCCCATACCATTCTACTGAGATTGGTCTTCAGGGTCACCAATGGCCTCCACATTGCTAACTTCAATGGTTAATTTTCAACATTCATCTCACATCCCCCTCTTCAGTGTTTGACACTGTTCAAACTCTTTTCATCTGCCTTCCAAGATTTCACATTCTCTCAGTTATTCTCCACCTCAATGTCCACTTCTCCTTTGGCTCCTTTGCAAGTTTCTCCTTACCTCCTCAACCTTTACACAATGAAGTGACCCAAAGCTCAGTCCTCAGACAGAGGTCTTCTCCATACACATACTACCTCTAGGATTCATCCAGTTTTTTAACTTTAAGTACCATCTCCATGATGATGATTCCCCAAGCTTACAATTCATTCCAGGAACTCTTCTGAACTCCAGACACATATACTTAGACTATTGCCTAATTTATATTTTCATTTTGATGTCTAACAGGTATCTCAAACTTATTTTATCCCCAAACCTACCAATTGTCAAAGCCTTCTCAGTCTCAGTTAATAGCAACTTGTTCCTTCTCAATCCTCAATTAAAACTTTGAAGTTATCCTTCACTCCTCTCTCTGTCAGTTGCCTCACATCTTGCCTGCTAGCAAATCCTATTGGTTCTACCTGCTAAATATATCTAGATTCTCACCCCATCTTCTTCCATCTATTGCTTCCACCCTTTACAAAGCCACTATTATCTCTTGACTGAATTATTGCAAGAATAATTAGGAAGAACTTTGTCTATACTTTTGTCTGTACTTTCACAAGTCCACATACCTTCCAGTCTAGTCCCAACACATCAACCAGATCATGTCAGTCCTTCTTGCAAAATTTTCCATTGACTTCCTGTCTCATCAGAGTCTAAGCCATCATCCTTAGAAAGGCCTACAAGACTTTCTATATCCTGGCACCATTTTCTCTCTCACCTCATTTCCCACTCTTCTGTCTCTCTGGCTAACTCTCTTACAGAAGGAGCACTGGCTTCCTTTGGTTTCATGAACATCCCAGACATACTTCTGCATCAGAGCTTTTGTACTGTTTCCATGCCTAGAAGGCTCTTTCCCTCAGAGAGGCTTACTCTCTGTCTCCCTTCAGGTCTTTGTTGCAATATTACATTCCCAATTAGGTCTTTACTAATCACATTTTTGAAAATTGCACCCACCCCCTCTCCACACTAGTGCTCTTCTTCCTCTTCCTTGTCTTACTTTCCTCCATAGCACTTGGCATTAGCTAACTTTTCTGTCTCACCCTACTCCGTGCAGGCACAGATATTACTGTGTAGTCCTATCAGGTTACAACTGCACACCACTGGTTCCTGCCACCATGACTGGAGTAAAAATGTGACTTAAGAATATGTGAGGTAGGCCACACCCTAGAACAGATTACAATGGACACAACAGAATTTTTCATACCAAAAGCCAGCCTAGGTCTTAGAAACTATTGAAAACACTACCTCTATGCACTTCTTAAAGTGATTGTGTGGAAACAGTTTTGAAACAGATTTCCCTTTGACCTAGCCCATTGGTTAAAAAATATATATATAAGTTCAATTTGCTATACTTTCAGTATACAAGTGAAAAAAGTATTTGACATTACTGATGTTTCTCTATACCCCAACCTGCCAGTTTGTTATGCCTCTGCAAAGGTGACCCTTCTTGTGAAGAAACAAGAACATAAATAATTTTGGTAGCATGTTCAGTTATGCCGTGGTTGGGATGTCATAACAAATGAATGTTAAAACTCTATTTTAACAATTTGGTGTAACCAACTAAATATTTTAAAAAATCTGTCTCAATATGTGCATTGTATATTTACATGTTTTCAAAAATAAAGAGAAAATACATAATATTTAGGAATATGATATGAAAATCATTTTTACAAGTTGCAGCTGCCTGATAACTCATAAGTAATGGAACTATAAAAGGTCATCTCTAATGAGTAAAAACATTTGTGATTTCACACTTCCCACATCGTTTATAAGAATTGCTTAAGATGTTTTAACATTTAAAAAATAATAATGGTACTTTATTTAACTATCAAAACTAAATAGATATTTCTGTACAGCTTGGCAATGCTAAGCTTATCTAACAAAAAGATCCTTTGGAATCTTTTAAATTTGTAGCTGAAAAAATTTTGTGTAACTCAGATCATGCGTCATAAATTCTGTGTTTTCTTTTCTAATCATCATGAATGAGTCTGCCATGAATCTTTCCATATAACAAAATATTTTTGTGGGTGTAATGACATAATTGATCTCTGAATTTAAATATATATGTATTCATAAATATATTCAACTTTTAGGTCATTTTAGGGACAGAAATCAAAAGTAGAAGCATCATAAGTTCAAAAATATATTTTTCCAACTTAAAAATTCCAAAAATCACTGGGAAAGTTCAAATTTTAAGCTCACAGCATTCACATTAATTATGTGCACATTTAATCATACAATTTCACTTTCCATGTCAATATATTTACCTTCCTTAAAACTTTTTCCTAATATAAGGAAAAGTGAGAACTTACATTCGTTCAACAATTTACTATGAAACAGTACTTACAGGTATTGTTATCTCACTTTATAGTTGTTGAACTAAGTTTCAGAAAAGTTAAGACACAATTACTCATTTTGGTAAGAATCGTACTACAAGAAAAAAGATACAGAAAAGTAAACTGCTGAAATGAGCAGGAAGCCAAGGCAGCATTTATGGCATTTAGATGGGGGCAGAAGAGGACAAAAGGGATGCAGAGACCAGAGAAGAAGCCAGTTACTGGGACTGGGTGCAATCTGGGCGTGTGATTCTGACTTCATCAATCATGGCATCACATCCTATGGCCATAGTATATATATATGTGTAATTTTTTATGCAAGGGCTTACAGGAACTCTTCCATTCCCATAAGGTCACTGAAATGGGATGACATGAACTCAAGGAGGCTGCTTATGACCATATCATTTGCAACATGAAGAAAGCTTATCTGGAGTGAAAGTAAATGAGACCAACAGAGATAAGAGACCCAGAGAAATCTTGGTTACACTGCTTGAATCCTGTCAGTCTTGTACTGGAGTCCTGTTAATACAAAATAATAGTAATAATCCCTTTATTTCTTATGTTTATGTCAACTTCAACCAAAAGAAACTTGACTAAGAGACAATATAAGCATTTAATGTATGATTAAGAAAGAACTCTCCACCATGGGGAATGTGAAAGGTATATATATGAGTCCCTTTTTACGATGCAATACCATGTCTTTTAAGAAAGCCATACTGTATGTTCAATAAAAAGAGAGTAAGCAGGATTCACAGGAGAACACAATCCCTTTTTAACTGCTGGGAAGATACTTTTAGTCATTAATGACTGAACAACAATTTGGGACACATATATGGACATTGGCCCGTTTGTGATAATGTGGTTAGGCCTCTAAGTGACAAATTGTTCCCTGTATAGAGTGAGTGGCAAGTTCATTTATAAAATTGGCCATCATGGCTGTTAAATTTGTGAGTCTAGAGGTGTGCCTCTCAAACAAGTATTTGAGGTGTTATTATGAATAAAAACAAAATTAAAATTATTCTGCTGAGCTCTCAAAGGCAGAACTATTGAATGAAAGTTATAGGAAGGAAGGCTCAAACTCAACAATAAGAATGCTTCTCTTGCATTCCTCATCACTAGAAGTTTCCAATAAGATTTTTAGGAAAATTTAGAGAGTATTCTTGAATTGAGCAGGAGGATAACACAGAGATAATTCAAATGTGGTTTGATGAACTTCTAAAATGGTTCCAACTATAAACTTCAATTATTCTAGCCTCCAAGACCTGCACATAACTGTGCAATGTGCAAATTATTCAATAGTAACATAGAATTCTGAATAATTAGCATTTTCCTACTGATATTTGTATAAAGCAATCTTAGCAGTACGAATAACTAGAATACTTCAGTGCAATATGTTTTATTGCTTTATATTTAAAGAAACCATATCAGACATTTAAAATGAATAGCTGCTATCAGGAAAATGGATCTTGAGACACAAGAAATAAATCACAATGACTTCCTTATTTGTGGAAAGTCTCCTTGTACTAGAAAGGAAAAGTAGGAGTATGGGAAAATGTCTTCCAGAAAATTACATTTTTCCAAGGGTTATTTTAAATTTTAATAATTTAATCAACTATCTGATTCTGATTTCAAGTCAAGTGTCACAGAGGTTCATTTTATTATAAACAAAAAAAAAACTTTGTAGTCATGTAAACACTGGTGACAGAGAATAACACCACTAACTGTGCTGAGCAGAAAACAGGAGTCAAGTAAGGGAAAAAGATTCTTTATGTCACTCATCAATTTAAAAGTGTTTTTCACCCCAGGACCATCCTGAAGCCAAAACTGGGGAAACATTTACTACTTTTACAAACAAGAATATATATTCCATCCCTTGCATGACGTGTGTGGCTCTGACATTTGGTTTCTGTCTAAGTGTCTAAAGAAAGGCCTTATTTAGAGCAAAATACATTTTTGTGGGCTTTGATATGAACTTCAGGTCTGGGTTATCAATGACCTAAATTGAGAAAATAGAGGGGCTGTGTGGACAAAGGAGAGAGAAGAGAGCATACAGCTGTCCTGTACCGTTGCTCTGTTCACAGTGAGGACTGAGCCATTCTAATCCCTTTGGATTTTTTATCTACCAAAACAGCTTGGGCCCATCAGCAAATTGCAGTGGCATATGGTCCAGGTTTACGAGTAATCTGGCACATGATTAAGGCAAGGGGGATGTCATCTTTCAGCAAATCCTGAAAATATTGTGGAAGAATTTGGTAGGGTTTTTAAATTTAAACTGATAAAATTGTAATTATTAAATACTTCCCCAAATCAACAATTTGGATTTTGTCAAATTAAAACTTTCTTTATTTGTAAGAAGTTACCATGGGGAAAAATAATATCCAAGATATTAAGAAATACGAGTTCTGTTTCTCAACTTTAGAATCAATAGCTGGTATGCTGCTGATTCAGGATCTGATGTAGCTACATACCATGCTTGTGTTTCAGGGTGGACCAAGTTTACATTTCTCTGCAGTCAGATTATCATTGTACCAACAACTATTCTACGGTCCCAGTGAAATAATTTGGACATTCAAAAAGAGATAAGATGTGAAGACAAGTACAATAATAGCTGATGCCTAATATAATCTCATCTATGTTTCTCAAACTAAAGTAAGTATGCAGCTACAGCAATGGTTTTCATTCCCGGATGCACACTAGAATCATCTGGGAAGATTATAAAAAGTATCAATGCCACCCACAGAGATTCAGATTAATTTGTCTTCAGTGAGGCCTGGGCATTAGCATTTTTAAAAGGTACCCTAGTATTTCCACTGTTCACCCAGAGTTACAACTCACTGAATTAGAGCAACACTCTAGTGTGCCAGGTGGTACACAAAACCACAGGATAAAAACTAAACACATCTTTCTGGAAAATCCATCTGTCTCAAAAATTTGGGGAAGAAAATATTTCGTTATTTTTTGTACCACTTAGATTATTATACATGTAAGACATAAGATATGCCTTATGTCTTATACGTATAAGTCTAAGATGGATGTAATGTGTAGTAAAATATAAAATTCACAGGAGGTTCTCAGGCAAAACCATGTCCCAGCACTCTAAGAGGAATAAGGACATTCATTCATCTTGGACTTAATATCTTGGACATTCCTTCATTAGACATTTTTGAAAAGCTAATATATAGGATACCATGCTTTCACTGAGACTACTTTAGTGTTTTAAATTTCTCCCATATGTTTACTCATACACAGAAAGCTAGTAACTACCTACTGAAATATGTATCTACTCATCAATTTTGGCATATGTATGAGTGTTCATTTATTTGAGCTTATCTTTTAACCATTGGGAAACATTTTTTTAAAGGATCTTTAATGCTAGACTGCATTTATGCCTAAGTAAGTAGAGCAGTAACAGGTATGATCACACAGGCCTGGCATGGATTCTGATTTTTTCACAGATTATTTAATATTTATAACTATGAGGACCCTGAATAAACAATTCAAGTGGCAGAAAGAAAATAGGTAAAATTTTACCTCTCATTTTGCTTAATATCACAGTGGTCATTAGAACAACAACATAGCACCAACAATTTTTCAAGTTTTCAGGGCATTATAGTCTTACTCTATCAAGCACTTTCTTATTTGATTAAAGCTGGTTAGTACCAAACAAAGCCATGACCACATAATTCAATATGCATATAACAGAATTAAATTTCCCTGAGCCGGTACTCTCAGCATCTATCATATGAGAGACAGGCCAAGTTTAACTTCGTTGTCTTCTAGTCTTTCGTCTTTGCAAGTGATGTGAGTACTCCCTTCAGAAGGATTCCAGCAATGACTTCTGCCAACAACCTTCCTCACTTTTCTCCCATTCTCTCTTCGGAGTTAATTAATCTAAAAGTACTTATTAATCCATCTAAATTACAGCTTTCAGAGGAGGAAAAAAATAGGAGTTTGATTTCACTCTCACCAAAGAAATTTTTGCAAAAACTCCTACTGGGTAAAATCAACCAGTGACTATTTGGCCAGCTGCAAATTCACCATAGCAACATTGTCACCTCATCATATCAAGACCTGTGCACCGCCTGGACTTTTAGGAGGGCTACTGTATTCAGTGCTACAAAGTGGCACAGAGGAACAGACATGAGAGGTTCATGGCTATGCTCAGTTAGGGAAAATGTCTCATGCCTTAATTTAAAATACTCATGTTGAATATTTGTATTATTTGGAAATCCCCACAATCATAAATCCTATGCATTGGAGCAAAGCTTTGAGAAGGCTAAAAAGTTCACTGATGGATGGGAGGGAAATGAGAGAACTGGTGGCATCAAGGCAGTTTCCCACAGTGAAAGGATCCAAGTTTCTTCCTCCATTTGGCAAAATGAAAGTGAATTTTAATGACTTGCATGGAAAGTTATTTAGGTGAGCAAGAACGGTTTGTGGTCTGGATTTTTAAAGTGAGAAAGCAAAAAGATCACAGCAGGAGGAAATTGCAGGCCGGGCCAGAATTAGTGGTAAAAGGTTTGGAAGTGATTTTCCTAGCTTCCCCATGAGTCATGCACATTCTAAAGGTATTAGAGCAAGTCTTGGAGAAGTGAGCTACTTGTCTCCAACAAAGATGTTTCCAGGGCTAATAGAGAAAGAATTAGAGTCAAACCATAAAGTCAAGAAAGCCAAGAGGACAATAAGACACAGGGTCCTGCAGCAAGCCCATGGAAGGAATAAAATATCAGATGGAGGTAAGATAAATGAGTTTGCTGATAGAGATCACACCCAGAGCTATCAAAGTTCTGAAATCTTAAAGTCTTATCCACTGTTTTGAATACAGATTCCTGTACTTCTAGCTATCTCATTTCTACTGTTTGTTTGTTTGTTTGTTTATTTATTTATTTATTTATTTATTTATTTATTATTATATTTTTTTGAGACAGAGTCTCGCTCTGTTGCCCAGGCTGGAGTACAGTGGCCAGATCTCAGCTCACTGCAAGCTCCGCCTCCCAGGTTCACGCCATTCTCCTGCCTCAGCCTCCCGAGTAGCTGGGACTACAGGCGCCCGCCACCTCGCCCGGCTAGATTTTTGGATTTTTTAGTAGAGACGGGGTTTCACCGTGTTAGCCAGGATGGTCTCGATCTCCTGACCTCGTGATCCACCCGTCTCGGCCTCCCAAAGTGCTGGGATTACAGGCTTGAGCCACCGCGCGCGGCCTCATTTCTACTGTTAACATCCTTCTTTCCTAACTTCAGTGAGACTTAGAATTTACTCACCTTTCTATTCTTATCCATTCATCAGTTTCCTCTTGTTCCCATTTCTCATGTGGACAATAACCCAGCATTGAATCGCCCCTTTGACTAGTCTTCAATTCTTTTGTCTCCTCCTGCTGCATCTGCCTACCATAACCTCAATCTGGCCAATACTACAATTACTACCATCTAAAATGACAGAGGTGGGAATAAAATGTAAAGCTGAGCAGATCTGTGTCACTGCAAGTTAATGATGTCAAACTAACCCTTAATATCAGCTAAAAAATCTTGTTGTGTGTTCCTACTCAGCTTGTCTCTTACTATCCAGACTAACCATTCCTATTTTACCCACTTTTCTCAAATTTCCTATCCATTAATCTCATTCTGTACTCTCAGCAAAAGTTTTACTCTCATATTTTACAGAGAAAACAGAGACAATAAGTTGAAAACTTGCCCAATTTCACACCCACCCACCCACATATTTGCTATATTTGCTTTCTGCTTATTTTTTCTCCTGTCTCTTTAAAAAAATTGATTTTATTCCCCTTTCTGGAACTAGTCCTGCTATCCCCTCACCCTCCCATCCAGAAGTTGTTCGTTTATTCTTTCTTATTGTAAATTTCTGGTCTTCGCCCTCTCCATTGACATCTCTCACCTACAAGATTGTTCAAGTCTCTGTCAGGAAAAACATTCGCTCTTAACCCTCTCCCCTCTATCCATCTTTAACTACCACTCAGTCTCTTCCCTTCAAAAATTACCTAATTCAAAAAATTGTCTATACCCAAGGACTTTAATTTCTTATCATTGACTTTCCTCCTTAACTATTGCTATCTACAGCCACTGCCTCTACCGCTTCACTGAAATAATTCTTCTAAATATAGAATGACCATCTATTCTGGTTTGCCTGGAGGACTCGTCGTTTATACTTGTTGTCCTATCACAATTATTAATAACAATCATTTGCATTCTCAAATCTTTTCTATTTTAAATGATAATTTATATTATCACCCTTTCCACTTTCCAACGTTTAACTTGCTTTGCTGTACTGTAGCGATTGCCTCTATACCTTAGGTTCTTTCTTTAAATTCCCTTGACTTCAGGAAACCAGACCCACACTTCACCAGCTATTTCTTCACAGTGTCATTTATTATCCACTCTTTTTCTACCTGCTTCTTGAGAGATAATCGTGCTACAAGTTTATCCTTTGGCCAATCCTTCTGGATAATCTATTCATGCTAATGGTGTCAATTACTACCAAGTATGCAATAATTCCCAAATATACATATGTTGCCAAGGTCTCCCTCCCCATCTCTAGAGTTTTATACATAACTACCTTTATATAAAACTACCTGTGAGAATTTCCACTTGAATGCCTAAAAAGACACTGTAAATGGAATGCAACTCAAACTGAACCCATCAGTTTTCCTACCAATCTTTGTCTCTTCCCAGACTACTCTATTTAGGTGAATGGCAGCACCCATAGGCATCATTGAAAACATAGACCTAAATGTCATCTTTGACGTCTCACCTTCCTTTACTCTCTCATCTCTTATCAAATTTGTCATCAATCTCAATTAATTCTATTGCTAAAATGTTTCTCCCATTTGTGACACTTATCTATGTCAACTCTGACTACCTTTGGAAACTTACTAGTTCTTACTTTGTTTACTATAAAAACCTTTTAACTGGTCTTCCTATATGTACTTGTAATCACCTTTAACCTACCTGCCACACTGCTACCACTTTGATTTTCTAAACCCTACAATGGCTTCACTCACAGTGACTTCAGGTAAGGCTCTCCATAATAATTATCTTTTTTTTTTTTTTTTTTTTTTTTTTTTGAGACGGAGTCTCTCTCTGTCACCCAGACTGGAGTGCAGTGGCACGATCTCGGCTCACTGCAAGCTCCACCTCCCAGGTTCACACCATTCTCCTGCCTCAGCCTCCCAAGTAGCTGGAACTACAGGTGCCCGCCATCATGCGTGGCTAATTTTTTTTGTATTTTTTTCAGTAGAGACGGGGTTCACCGTGTGAGACAGGATGGTCTCGATCTCCTGACCTCGTGATCCACCCACCTTGGCCTCCCAAAGTGCTAGGATTACAGGTGTGAGCCACCATGCCCGGCCCATAATATTATCTATCTGCCTAATTCTTGCACTTGCTATGTACCAGTTATACTCAACTAAAAAGTACTGGTTGAGCCAAGCACTTTTGCATGTGCTTCTTCCTTTCCCTAGAAGGACTCTTCTACCCACTCCATTTTCCAAATTAGTCTCATGTGGCCTCAATATTAGCTCCCTCTGAAAGTCTTCCAGGTGGGTTTAGGTGGCCCTTCTTACAAAGCATCTCTTCTTCCTGCCAACACAGAGCTTCTCATCCTGTACTGTAATTGCAAAGTTACCGTCCATCTCTACTACTAGACTATGAACTGTGAGACATCTTTGCATACATGGTGCCTAGCATGGGGCTTTACACAGAGTAGGCACTCGGTGAAGGTTTGTTAAAAATAATTTAATGGGCCAGGTGCGGGGGCTCACGCCTGTAATCCCAGCACTTTGGGAGGCCGAGGTGGGCGGATCACGAGCTCAGGAGATCGAGACCTTCCTGGCTAACACGGTGAAACCCCGTCTCTACTAAAAATACAAAAAATTAGTCCAGTACGGTGGCGGGCGCCTGTATTCCCAGCTACTTGGGAGGCTGAGGCAGGAGAATGGCGTGAACCTGGGAGGCGGAGCTTGCAGTGAACAGAAATCGTGCCACTGCACTCCAGCCTGGGAGACAGCAAGACTCCATCTCAATAAATAAATAAATAAATAATAATTTAATGGATGATTATCAGCCAACTAGAAATAATTTCTAATATTACAGGTAAAATACATCTGAATAATGCAGTTTTTAAAAATAACATTTCTTTTTCATAGAAAGATTTGAATTCAACTGAGAGATTTAAAAATCCTGCAGAACTGCTAAAATTACTTGGCTGAACTCTGCTCCACGGTTCAGGGCTTCACCATGTAACACCTGTAGCTTCATTTTTTTCTTTGTTATTTAATATTTGATCATTAAGTCATTCCCTGCTGTTTGTTACGGCCATATTAAGGGTGTGTTTATGCAGTAATTCAAGTGTTCAGAAAAGCCATTAGAAAGCTTCTTTTCTTGTACAGCCACCTGCCTGCTTATTGGGACCTTTTTTCTCTCCTAACTTTCGTGTTTCTGAAATACTTTAAAACTAGATACTATTATGCAGACTCTCGGTATTATGTTATTTCCGTTCTTTCATACTGAAAGGATAGGCAATAGTTTCTCTCTTTCTTAGTCCATTTGTAAAATACAGTATTTTAAGTTTTGTTTAAAAGAAAAACAGTAAAAAAGAAATTCGATAGGGATCTATGATTGAGGCGAAGAAAATAAAAGCTTCCTGCTTTAGCCATGTCATCCCGATTGGAAAGGATAAAATGGCCTGTTGCTAAGAAAAAGTCTAAATAAGCATCAAAGAGAAGATCTGATATAACATTGAACAAATGTATGTCTCGTGATTATTCTCTTCCAATAACGAGAAAAAACACTGAAATACGACACATTCATATTTAAAATGAGAGAAACTCTCATTTATTATTATGGACTGAACATATATGTCCCCTAAAATTCATGTGTCAAAGTCCTAAACCCAAATGTGACAGTATTTGGAGGGGGACCCTTTGGGAGGTAATTAGATTTAGATGAGGCCATAAGGGTAGGGACTCATGATGGAATTAGTGTCCTTATAAGAAGACAAAGCTAGACCAGAGCTCTCTCTCTCTCACCATGTGAGGATGCAACAAGAAGGTGGCCATCTAAAAGCCAGGAAGAGAGGTCTCACCAGAACCCAAGCATGCAAGTCACCTAATCTCAGATGTCCAGCCTCAAACTATGAGAAATAAATTTTTGTTGTTTAAGCCACCAAGTCTAGAATATTTTGTTATGCCAACAGAAGCTGACTAATACATTTATACAAAACTAACTCAATTTACCCCTATGAAAAGTTTAGGATGGGAGGAAAATGAAAGAATTATTTATCTTTTTACTCAGTTTCTGTTAATAAATTGCAGAAAGCTTTTTCTTGCTGCCAAGAGACTAAGAATCTCCAAAACTGTATTCACCAAGAATTCTGCTGATAATCCATACCTCAAAGCCTTACATAATGGTATAATTTGGGAGAAAACCTTATATACTATAAAGTCAAATTTAAGACAGTGTGAAATGAGATAAAATATTTTAAAGGTATATCCAAAGATGCCTTAAAAATCTCACAACAAAGATTGCTTAAAGAAAATTTTTAAATAAATTATAATCATATGAGCAGCTTTTAAAAATCTCATTGAGAACAGGAAAAAACATCTTCCCAAGTGTGACCCCAAATGTAACTCAAACAATGAGTCTTATGCCCCAAATCCATTAAGTTATCCCATTAGTCTTTGCAGAGTCAATATCTTAGCCATACAGCACATAAGCCATACAGCATTTTCCTCTCTAATTACAAACATCAGCTATTTCATCATGGAGATGTGGTTTATGTCAGTCAACACAGGATCCACTTAAGAGGTGAAAGTCACCACTTATATTCTGACGTCTGGTACCATCTGGTGAATTCCCAGGAATTTGAGAGCATTTTGTCTCCACTAAAAGAGGCTAGCCTGCAGTAACCATTCATACAAGCTCAAAAAAGAAAGCATATCTATGCCTAAGCAAGGACAACGCCAGAATGCAAATAGCCTACTCCTCCCAAAGCAAGCTATTCTTGTGCCTAAGGAGAAGTTCCAAGCTCATTATCAATTTAAAAGATTCAAACAATTTAACTTGATATAAAAGTGAATTATTACCCAATTAACTGACACAGGGGGTTGCTTTCCTTGTCAAACAAGCCCTCAGCGCTGCTGATATAAATGACATTGTAACTAGATCATGGCTAAGAAAACACTTAGGCATGTTGAGAGATTGTTCGTCTGACCAATTAAAAAGTGGTTACAAGGGAGAAAGGATGAAGACAGGAAAATAACTAGAAAATCTCCCAACTTGATCTATAGCTTCAATGCAATCCCAATCAAAATTCTAGCAAGTTTTTATGGATATCAACAAATTGATTCCAAATTTTATATGGAGAGGCAAAAGATTCAGAATAGCTAATGCAACATTGAAGGAGAAAAACAAAGTTGGAGGACTGACACTATCAGACTTTAAGAATTACTGTAATAGTGTGATATTGGTGAAAAAATAGACAAATAGATCAAAGAAATGGAACACAGAGTCTAGAAATAGACTTACATAAATACAATTAACTGATCTTTGACAAAGGAACAAAGTTAATATAATAAAGCAAAGATAGTGTTTTTAACAAATGGTGCTGGAACAACTGGACATCCACAAAAAGTGAATATAAACACAGACCTTGTATCCTTCACAAAAATTAACTCAAAATGGACATAGACCTAAATGTAAAATGCAAAATTATGAAACTCCTAGAAGACAACATAGGAGAAAATCCAGATCACCTTGAGCATGACAATGACTTTTTAGATAACACACCATGGCAAGACCTATGAAAGAAATAATTGATAAGTTGAACTTCCTTAAAAATCTTTTTTAAAAAACTACTTTGTAAAAGACAATGTAAAAGAATGAGAATATAAGCCACAGACTGGAAGAACATATTTGTAAAAGACATATCTAACAAAAAACTGTTGTCCAAAATATACAAAGAACTTTTAAAACTCAACAATAATAAGACAAATTGATTCAAAATGGGCCTAAGATCTTAACAGACACCTCATCAAAGAAGATGACAAATGACCATATGTAAAGATGATCCACATTATATGTTACCAGAGAAATGCAAAAGAGAACTGTCAACATTTCATCTGTAGGAGGATGGATTTTAGGTAAAAATAGCAGATAGCAATCTTAACAATGAGATAGCACTACATACCTATCAGAATGGACAAAATCCAGAATGACAACACCAAATGCTGGTGAGGATGTGGAGCAACAAGAACTCTCATTCATTGTTGGTGGGAATGCAAAATAGTTCAGCCACTTTGGAACATAGTTTACCTGTTTCTTACGAAACTAAACATATTCTCACCAAATAATCCAGCTACTGTGCTCCTTTGTATTTACCCCCAGAAAGTTGAAAACTTATGTCCACACAGAAACCTGCAGAAGAATGTCTACACCAGCTTTATTCATAATGGCCAAAACTTAGAAGCAACCAAGATACCCTTCAGAAGGTGAATGGAAAATAAACTTCGGTATATTCAGACAATAGAATATTGTTGAGTGATAAGATAAAATGAGTTATCAAGTCATGAAAAGCCATGAAGAAAACTTAAATGCATATTACTAATGAAAAAAAGTCAATCTGAAGGCTACATATTCTATAATTCCAACTATATGACATTCTGAAAACGGCAAAACTGTGGAAACACTAGCAATATCAGTTGTTACCAGGGTGTTGTGGGAGTAAATAGGCAGAGCATAGCAGATTTTCAGAGCAGGTCAAAAAACTCCATGATACTATAATGATGGATACTTATCATAATACATTTGTCAAAACCCACAGAATGTACAACAACAAAAGTGAACCCTAGTGTAATTTATAGACCTTGTGTGGCAATGATGTGTTAATGTAGGTTCATCAGTTGTAACATACGTACGACTTTAGTGGGGTTGTTGACAAAGGGGAAGGCCATGCTTGCACTGGGACAGGGAATATATGAGAAATCTTTGTACTTTCCTCTTCATTTTGCTGTGAACTTAAAATGCTCTAAAAATATAAATTCTTTTAAAAATATTTTCTAAGAGTGAGAGTCCAAATCGATGATGTTTGTAAAGAGAGATTTTCATATGAATTCGTGACCAGACGAAAATTCCCAAACTGACTATTAACTTTCCATGATTCATGGCAAAATAAATTGGAAGCACCACTAGGTTGGAAGCTAAAATTTTTCCCATAACATTGCAAGAAAAACATGACTGATTACTTGATTTTTAATCACATTTTTGTATTGATTTATACTTTTTTGAGTAAAGAGATAGAAAGGTAAGTTGCTCAAAATAAGTGAATTATTCTTAGAAAAATATCCCAAAGATAATAATAAAACAATCCACATTTAATGTTTGAAGCCGCAACAGAACAATGACAATAAGAAATATTAAGTCTCTAATGAATCTTAAGATTCATTAGAATGAATATTAAGTCTCTTACGATGATGCTGAGCTCACAAGCTTCTCTGGTGATTTCTAAACCCTTAACTTAGCATGTAGCACATGTTTACTGAATGAATGAATGAATGAATAAATCTATGGAGGTGTTTGCCTATACTTTAGTCATGAGTAACAACGTTAGGACTCTTACTGTTAACATTTCAACCTCAGGAGGTTGGATTTTAGGTAAAGATAGCAGAAAACAATCTTAACAATGCTAAACCAGAGGGCAATTCTGAGCACATTTTCACCTTATTCACCTCTGAAAAGTGTACCCAAGGTCAAAGAAAACTCTGAGAGATGACCAGTTTTCAAAAACTAGTTAGAGATTCCTCATTCTCCTTTATACATTCACTGGCACCTATGACTAACAATTTGCTCCAAAGCGAAATTCAGCATAAGGCAGGTCCATCTTGAACTCTATCCAAAGGGGTTTAATTACTGAATCGCCAAAAAAAAGAATCTTGTTATAAAATGGATTTACCCAAAAGGCAGCCAGATGGCTTAGTTCCAATGTATTAGTAAGGATAAAGAGAACAAGAAACATGTCGTCTACCCCCCTGCCCCCACCCCACCCAAGATGTTTGTTGTGTTGCTTACAGTCAAAATCCAGGTAATAGGGGAAGCTGATGCCTGGGAAAGGAGATAAAACTGGCTTTATGACATTCCCTCAGCAACGGAACAGAATCTCTGAGGTCTCAACAGGTATTAAGGACAGAAAGGTTCCTCTAGACCAAGATCATTGCTTCCAAAAAATGTGGGTGCAACTTGCCTCCATAAGCAACTGTATCTTAGGAACAGAAATTTTAATTGACTGAAACCCACTGTGTGAAACTTAGAATGGAAATTGGGTTCTCCACCTCCGCAGCACCTTTATTTTGGGCTATGAAGCTTTGGAAGGACAGCAGGGAATACAAACTGGCTATGGGTTGTCTTCTATATTATTCTTTTATGTACCAAAAAAAAAAAAAAAGAAAAAAGAAAAGAAAAAAAAGGCAGAAGAAGAAAAAAAGAAAAACAAAAACCTTCCCAGTTCCAAGGGAGTCACACAAAAGGTAAGAGCACTGCTAGAGGAGACTTGTGTTTGTTGGCTTGCGAAATAAAGAGACCTTTTGTATATTTTGTAATAAAAGCAAGAGCAATTGTGATCTGTCATCTCCAGGAAGTTTGTCACCTGTGAGATTTTTATTAGCCATCTTTACAGTGTTATTCAATTCTATATATAGATCTCTCTGAGGGCAGGGACTTTGTCCTCTTCATTCCCCAAACCAGCACAGTGCCTGTCATTTAGTAGGTTCTCAATAAAGATTTGTGAAATGAATATCAGATGAATGAATGAAATGATGAAACCACAGTTCTATATATTTCAAAACCTCAAAATATGTAGGCACAGTATATTATAGTATAGAAAGGATAAAATGTTTTGCAGGAAAAGAACTAAGACATCAACTGGCTCATTGTCTTGATTTTTAAAAATAAGAAAAATGAGGCCTCCAGAAAGTTAAAATGTTATATTGACTAGAAAAGGAGTAATGAAATCTCAAGATTTTGAAAAACATATACACAGTATGTGTTAATTCCACACTATTTCAATGATATCTGCACTACCTGGCTCTTTCTTGACTTGCAACTCACTTCTGGGTTCTCCTCATGTACATTTATTTTCTCAAAAAATGCAAACTATTTTAAAATTAGCTTCAGTAAAACCAAATTAGGTAAATCATATACCAGAATGGATTCCAAAGATACATTTAAAAACTCCTTTCATACAGCAGTTTCTGAAGACTGATAGTACTGTAGTCAATGAGCCACCTTGTTTGAACTGTCTAGGTCAGATTAAAGAAGAACCACATTTAGAGGATCTCCAAATGAATTTAGTGGTGATGTGATGTTATAAATTAGCCAGGCAATCAGATGTAAAATGCTAAGTTTAGATAACCATCACCATATGTCAAGCAGACAGTGATTACCGGGCAATGTGCATAGGAGAAAGTAGAAGGAGTGGTAGGTTCAATTCTTCATTGCATAGACTCCGTGTGCACAGCAGCAGCCTCACAAGAAGAGGAATAGTGGCCACTTTGTAGTGTCACCTGAGGGGTCTTCAGCCTAAACCATCTTCCCAAATAATTTCCTCAGATGCCTGAAATTTTATTTCAACACAAATAGCCCTGGAATACATTCTATGCTGATTGTCTTTTAGGTTGAAAGACTCACAGCCATGGTGGTAGATAAGGGTTCTAATGTAGGCGCCATTACCACTTTCTAGCTGCAAAATCTAGGGCAAGTTAACGAACACTTTCAACCTTAGTGCTTTGGAAGTTTCTAAATCCATAAAATAGAGATTTGAAGTCCTACCTCTCAAAGTCATTGCAAGGCTTACACTAGACACCATATGCAAAGGGTTACAAAGTTGGTGCTTAAGGAAAAGAAAGGGGCATGAGTGGGGAGATGACAATTAGCTTAGCTTGATGGTTAAGCCTCCCATGATTAGATTATCAAATTCAAGTCTTGTCTGTTGTGTAATTTTGAACAAGCAACCTACCTTCTCTGTGCCTTTGCTTCTTCATCTGTAAATGAGAAATAATAATGGTACATATACCGTAACTTATTATATAAGTTCAGTAATATTATAGCGGTAATGTGCTAATATTTGGGCTCAGTAAATTGAGCTCTTAACAGCAGAAATGCAGCAGGTATGAATATTTCAGGAGACAAAGAGGAAGCATGCCCAAAGCACAGGGAGATATAAAGCGGCCTTAAAAGGAAATGTAAATGTATATCAAGAAGATAGTGCTTATTCTAATATTTATCCAGGTCTGTGTAGGCCTCATCTTTCTTTATTTTCCTGCACCTCTCTCAAAAAACTATAAACTACTCAATCTGTTGTCTTGGACTTATTCATTGTAATTTGTTACATTTGATTTTGAATTTATAACTAGTATTGAACCACTGGCCTGTATTTACAATCAACAAGTAAAGCATAAAAGAATTGCATCTCCACCCTTCCCAGAGAGACTATAAAGCCGAACCGCCCTTCCCTTAATAATGAGGCTAAACAGATGAGGCTTGCCCTGTGGCCTAAAGTTTAGCATTCCCAGGCTGCAACAGAAAAACAACAGAAATGAGCTCCAGAACTGAAGATTCCCCACCCTTCTAGCAGATTTCAAACTTTAGGCCTAATGAAGGCAATGTGTTCTACCAATGGGGGGAATCATGCCTCATCACAGATTTCAGTCTTAAGGTCAGAATTTTCTGACAGTTATTGGGCAATTTTTTGGACTGAAAAAGTAAGAAGTATCCAGTCATTGAGCTAGGTCCATGCTCTTGGTAGAGTGAAATACTGTTGTCATTCGAGTCCAGTCCTCTGTGTCTGGGCCCAACATGGGCTCCCAAGTGAGTCAGATTAAATTACAGACTTCAATTCTGATCCCTTTAACATTTCAGTCAGACTATAAGGCATAATTACTCCTTATTTTTGCATTTCCCCCTTTATGCTCCTCATCACATTTTACTAGTAAATATATTTTTTATTTATATATCTTATGAATAGTAAAATGTACAGAGCTTACATATAAGAGTTGTAAGAATTCTAACAATAGAACATCTGTGTAACCAACACTAAATCAAGATAGAGATTTTCTTTACCAGTTGAAAGATCTTTTTCCAATCAATACTTCCTAACCCTTATCACTCCCTAAAACTTTTTTTTAAGTTTTTATCCCTATAGATTAGTTTTTATTATACTTGAATGTCTTATAAATACAATGATACCATCTGTACTTTTATGCCTATTTTCATCGGTTCAGCATATTTTTGTTATTCATCTATGATGTTGAATATATCAGGAGTTTTATTACTGAGTATTTTTCCATCAAGTGAATATAATACAACTTGGTGTCTATGCTTCTGTTGATGGACATTTGATTGCTTCCCATTATTGGCCATTGTGAAAAAAGCTACTGTGGGAATGTGTGCACAAATTTTTAGTGGACTCTTGTTTTCAATGTTGGGTAAATACCTAGGAGTGAAATTGATGGACTATAGAATAAGTATATGTTTAACTTTATTAGGATCTACTAAAATGCTTTTCAAAGCTATTTTAGATACCTCATATAGGCCAGTCATTTTTATTTTAACAGTTCTAGTGGGTATATGGTGGTACCTCTTTCTGGTTTTAAATCATATTTCCCTGATGACTAATGATGTTGAGCATCTTCTCATATGCTTATTGACCATTCATATATCTTTTTTGTGAAGAATTCATTTACTTGCTTTTGTGGACCATATTGTATTGTTTTGTATCATAATTGTAATGCACATTGTACTATATTGTATTAGGTCGATGCAAAATTAATTGCTGTTTTTGTCATTACTTTCAATGGCAAAACCCACAATTAATTTTGTACTAATCTAATGTATTGAATTGTATTGTATATTTAAATAACAAGTAATACATTATATTATACATGTTTGTCCTGTCTAAAAACTCTGTACCCACCCCCAGGCGATGATGATATTCCCCTGTGGTTACTTCTATAAGCTTTGTAGTTTTAGATTTTATAGTTAGGTCTATGATTATCTCTGATTCACTTTTTGTATATGCTGTGAGGCAGGAGTCAAAGTTGCTTCAACACCCTCCATCAAAAACATTGTCTTCCCTCGTGAGTTTATTTTTCAATTCCATGCTTCCTCAGTTGTGAGCTCCTCTATGGTAAAATCTATGATTGATTTATCCTTATAATCTTAGAGTAGAGCATAGTGTCTGTCTTACATGGGAGCTTCATAAATGGACCCTGAATGAATACATTTTCTACGAGCTGAAAGAAAGCTAGGTTAACACTTGAGATTTTCCTATTTTTGTATGTTTTTTTTCTTTTCTCTCTAAATAAAATCCAAATTCCTTACCAGGTGCTGCATGATACAGCCCACTCTTTTTTCTAACCTTATCTTTTCATATACCTCTGCTATAAATTCATATATTGAAATCTTCATCCTCGAGGTGGCTATATTTGGAGAGAGGGCTTTTAGGAGGTAATTAAGGCTAAATGAGGTTCATAAGGGTGGGACCCTAATCCCATAAAATTGGTGGCTTTATATAAAGCAGAAGAGAAGGAGATCTCTCCTTTTCTCTCTCCACAGACACATACCAACAAAAGGCCACGTGAGGACACAGTGAGAAGCCGGAAGTCTACAACCCAGAAGAGAGACCTCAACAGAACCTAACCATGCTGGTACCCTGATCTCAGACACCCAGCCTCCAGAAGAGTGAAAAAATACAATTCTTATTTCTAAGCAACCTGGTCTATGGTATTTCATTATGGCAGCCCAAGCTAATACAGCTCCCTATCCTATTCACCGTGCTGCAGCCACATGAGCCTCCCTTTTGTTCCTTAAGTTCATCAAATCCCTCCTAGCCTTAGAACTTGCTATTCTCTCTGTCCAGAATTCTCTTCCAGGTCTTTCCATCCTGTAAGTCTTGTCCTTTAGATCTAAATTCACATGTGACCTTCTCTGAGAACTGTCCTCTGAAAACCTATCTCAAAGAGTCTTCCCAGTTACTCTCTACCTTACCCCCAGTTTATTATCTTCACACCATTTTTCCACATTTGTAACCATTTACTTTTCTATATGTGTGATATGGTTAGGCTTAGTGTCCCTATCCAAATCTCATGTTAAATTGTAATCCCCAGGGAGATTACAATTTAGGGAGAGAACTGGTGGGAAGCGATTAGATTATCGGGGTGTGTTCCCCCATGCTGTTCTCGTGATAGTGAGTGAATTCTCATACGATCTAATGGTTTTATAAATGGTAGTTTTTCCTGTGCTGACTCATTCTCTCTCCTGCTGCCTTGTGAAAAGGAGCCTTCTGCCATGATTATAAGTTTCCTGAGGCCTCCCCAACCATGGGGAACTGTGAGTCAATTAAACCTCTTTTCTCTATAAGTTACTCAGTCTCAGGTATTTCTTCATAGCAGTGTGAGAATGGACTAATGCAATGAGTATTTATTTATTTAACATTTGTTACCACCCCCCAATCACATTCACATAATTAGCCCCTTCAGATCAGAGATTCATACATTTACCATTTTATTGCTAGCATCTAGCATGCTTGGCTCATTATTAGGGCTCAATAACTATTTGCTGAGTAAATAAATAAATGATTAATGAATGAAAATTATGTGATATAAATAAGTTTCTTACTTTAAGAATTCAGTTTATTGATAGACTGTATTGAGTGTCAAAATGACATTAAAAAGGAAAGGATAATAATGTAAGAATTAGGATAACAGAAGATGGAAAGAGGGGCAGATAAAAATCTGCCAGTGGTTTCCATATGATCTTAAATAAGTTACTACCATTCTGATTACCATTTCAAAAATAGGTATAAAAAGATTTGCCCAGCCTATATCAAAGCGATTTCAAAACTTGAGTGGGGCTGTGTATTCAATAATATTTCATATATTACTTATAAAATACCTTATGATTATAAGGCATTGTTTTCTGTTAGGTACTGGACACATAAAGGAAGAGAAGTAATTTAAAACATGCTGTCTCCAGGATTGAGAAATGCATTGTTCAATACAGTAATGACTGGCCACATGTAGCTATTTATATTTAATTTGATACAAATTCTTAAAATTGCGTTTTTTATTTCTCAGTTCCGCTAGCCACTTTTCCAGTGCTCAATAACTACATGTGTCTAGTCAGTATTCTGCTGGATAGCACAGATATAGATTATTTCTATCGTAGCCCAGAGTTCTATTAAACAGCAACTCTAGAGTTTACGAGACACTTTAAGAGATGAAGTAAATCTCCTTGAAATTACCCAAAAACAATCAAAATTACACACTGTCAATCACAAAGTAATATCAAAAAGAAATAAAATAAAATACTAAGGAAACATACAGGAAAAGGAGGAAGGGAGAAGAATCAGAATCTGACAGATGAGTTTAAGAAGACTCCCTGGAAGATTTGAGGTTTGAACTGTCTCTTTCAGGAGGAAAATCTGGAAAACAATAGATGGATTTCAGAGCAAAGAGAGAGAAGACTTATGTTAGGAAGAGAGATACCAAGGCAAGGGTTAGTACATCTGGCATGTGAATTTCTAAGTCTGGAGACTAATGGATACTTATTTTCAGGTACTGGTGCTAACTAGTGGAATGTAAGGTAACAGAAATATACTATATGGTTTCTATCTGTGTACCATAAGGAAGAGAAGCAGACAGGCAAAAAAGGCATTTAACATACAAGGCCAGTGTGTGCCACACAATTGTAACAGAGGCTCTGAGGAGCTCTGCACTTTGAAACCAGGGAAGTGTTCATGAATGCGGGACAAATGAACTGGACTTTGAAGAGCAAGTAAGATTTAGGTAAATGTGAGTGATTTCAAGGGAAAGTAATAGAGAGAGGAAAGACAGTAGGGCAAGTTTCATGAAACCGTGGACAGTCCAGCTGGATGGAGACAAAGTGCATAGATGGTAGAACTGGGAGAAATCTGGAAAATATAGGTGTAAGGCACAGTGGCTAGAAAGACACAATTCTGACCCTTACGCCAAACAAGCAGCCAGAAATCCCAATGCAAGTTCTCTGATGAAGCAGTTGTTTTGGAAGCACATAGAAAGGAGTATCTGGTCAAGACTTGGGGTCCACTGAAGGCTATATTCAGGAGGAAATTTGAGGGATGATATTAAAAGATGAGTAGAAATTAGCCAGGCAAAAAGTGGAACATAATATTCAAGCAAGGGCAAAAACATGTGCAGAGATGAAAAAAGAGAGAAGTGTGTTGCATTGAAGCATAGTATTGCAGTTAGTTTGGGGCTTTCAGTTTAAGGCTAAAAGTTTTGAGAGATGGTGCTGAGGAGGAAAGCAGGAACTAGTTCATGAGAGCGACTGCAATCCACTTTCAGTTATTTAGACTCAGAAAATGCTTAAAGATGTTTATCAAGGATGAGTCTAAATCCGTTTCATTTAGTTTCACTCCCTGCCTCTGCCTTACTGCAAAGTGGATTGGAGAGGAAGAAGAAAACCAGGGGGTCAGCCAGGAGACTACTATAGCATATTTGGGTGAGAGATGACAGTGGTTTGAAAGCAGGGAGGCACTATGGAAATGAGAGAAGCAAAATCAGTGAAGAGATGTTTAAATAGTACAGTGACACAATTTAGTTATTGATTGAATTTAGAGTTTGAAGAGAAATTTCCCTTGTTTTCTGGCTTGAGCAAAGTTTTCTAGGTTCAGTTTTGGATATGCTGAACAGAGGGTAACTGTGAGCCACCCAAATGATTGGTTCAGGGGCAAATGGATGCACTATCCTGGAGTGAGAAGAGAGACCACACTGGAGGTAAAGATTTAAAACTCTTTAGCACCTGGGTGATATTGTAAGAAGATTCAGGAAGAGTGTGGCTCAAGTACTTAAATAAACTTTTTCTTTACTTTCTAATTGGATTACCTTTTTGAAGATGGATTAACTCAAGTGTTTGATATTATGGTAATTGCCATGCCATTACTTGAGGTAGTTGCTTTAATTTTTTGTTTTCCAAGTTCCACCTATAGAAAAGAGTCTAAAATCTTCTGCATGAAAATTTCAAAATGCCTATTGCAACTTCAATCCTTCCACTTAACTGTTTAATTTCTCTCTGAATGTTCCAGAGACCAGCTGATATTTCCATATTGAAGGACCTTGATCTTAGCCTTGTGAAATAACCAGGCTTACAATCGAGGAGGAGAAAAAATGTCAAAGACCTGCTCTCTGAAATAACTTTCTCAAATATTTTGCATGATTTAAATTATTTTTATGTGTGCAAGAGGAGTTAGTTCATAATGCTTCAACATAGATTAGGATTCCACAAACAGCCATGTTGAAAACTTACATTCATTACAAAGTAGTGTCTGAACAAGAAAAGATGGGAGTAAGTATTCCAAAATAATAACATTAAGTAAGGTCTTTAAGATTATGAGGGACTTTTTTCTTCTTCACATTTTCTGTACTTTTATGACTTGTGAGTATTCTTTTATAATATAAATAAAGACATATTATTGATACAGTGGTTTTACTATCATATTGCATTACATTTGCACAAAATAATATTAGCACTGGTATTGTTTTTAGTGCTTTGAATTGTATTATCCAACATTTCTTTAAATGTCTTTATTACTCAATAATTCATTTTAATTTTATTGTAAGCAAAATGTAGTTCAGGTACAGATGCTTTAAAGATGACTTAATAAGCAGTGAACAAATCTTTCAGCAATCTGGTTCTATATCCATCATGAAACTGTAGCATTAAAAATGGCCTTTATCATACAGATAAAGCTAAGAGAATTCATGGCTTTACAAGCTTCCAGTTAGTGGCAGAAATAAGACTAAAGCTTTAGTCCTTTGTACAAAGGGCTGGAAAATCATTTAATATATTTTAATAAGTCAATTTAATTGACCATCCTATTTTCAGACTCAGTATAGCTGGCAAGTCAATATTATCAACAATAATCAAAACTGCCAGCTATATGAAAGAAATCAGTCTGATAAATTGTATACAATTAAACTCTTGTTTAAATGATTTTCTAAAATTATGAAAAATGATAGAAAAAAGGATGGGAACATTTACTGAAAGTGTAAGACATGCTCTTCACTGGTAAGACTAAATATAAATTCTGAGAACTCTTCTCTTTGTTCCTTCCCAATCAAATGCCATCATGTTTGCCCTTAATGAAGAATTAAAACTGGCTGGGCATGGTAGCTCACAAATGTAATCCGAGCAATCTCGGAGCCCCTACTTTGTACTTCATGGCAGTTTAAGAAAATGATCGAAAGAATAGAAAGAAATGTTCTGTGGGCTAGCCAACAGTGTTTGAGAGAACAGTGATCAACAAAATCTATCTTATTTTTTAAAATAGTCAAGAACTTGTTTATAAATTTTTTTGTACATAAACCAAATTAAACATCCCCTAAGAGTTACCTAGTAACTGTTATAGGAGGGCAAATGAAAAATCAGATTTGAAAAGGGCATAAAATCATTTAAGTAATTTTTTAGTAAAAATTATTTATGCTTCTGTTTATCCTTCAAAACCGTGGGAAGAAATGGTATAACTGTAGTATGTGATACCTAAAACAATCTCATTTATTTCATTTCATTCTTACTAGCCTAATTTTTTGTTTTGTTTTAATCTATAATGTAATATAGTGTTAAATAACATAATTTCCTGCATTATTTCCTGCATTAGTCATAGTCCTCCAGTTTTCTACATCAAATGTTGGTGGTCAGATGCATAACCTACCCAACTCATTAATATCTTTGCCTTGGAACACTTCAGAGACAGATGTGTTGGCTGGTTTCCATTTAACTTTAGTACTTCCTTATGGAGAAAATTATTCATTTAAAAATGAGTTATAAATAGTCTATCACAATGAAAAAACAAAAAAAGTCATTTTATCTCAATCACATCTGTAACTTTAAGTGAATCTATATATGGAAAAATAAATTTTTCATGTGCAAATGCATCTAATGTCCTTTTAATTTTATCTCCATCTTTAGAACTTGTGGCTTATACAGTATATTTCTCATGAAACATCCAATTATTTGCATTTTCATTATTCATTTTAACATTGTCTAATAAGGTGTAAACGATAGTTTAGAGTTTGAAAACCTATTGAGAAGGCTCAGTATAGAAACCTCTAATGGAAAAGGGAAACACTTAAGCACTCCATTTAAGATGTCCTTTCTGACAGGAGCATGAGATAGAACACTCTTGAATTGCTACTTCCTCTTGAGCAAGTGATTAATGTTGTTAGTAGAAAGACATCATCACAACATACAGCTCAGCAACTCAGTCTACTGTACCAGATTTATGAAGCCTAGGTCAATATAAATTGTTGTAGGAGACTCACAACCTTGTAATTCACTAGAGAACAATGATCGAAATGAAAACATGGCCTTGATGTTGTCTTTGCTCACTATTTTCATTGGCAGATGTATAATTGAGTAAAAAACTATCTTGGCATTTAATGAGCAGGTAAAGTATGAGAAATAGCCCTCCTTGAATGCTGTCTTCAATCTTCAGTGATGGCTCAGGCATTGGAAACAAAGGTGAGTTTTACAGGGGCAGAGTTGACTAGTTATTCCCTAAGAGGACTCCTCAGCCAGTTCTCCTGGATGAGTTAAGGTATTTATTTTCATGTTTTTACATTTTGAGTAAGAAAAATTTGTAACATGTTAGAAAAACATTGTGCATATGAAAACAATGTCTTTCAAAAGTACATAATTCAACAATTCAACATAATAGAAAAAGTTCTTTGACTTTGAAGTTTATTTTAAAGTCAAATGGAAACAACCATCTACTCTATTATTCTCATATAATTTATATCCACCCAGGTGATTTAAAGGACCTTCCAGGCCATTAGGCTAAAATAACAAAATAACTCATAAGCATGGCATCAAGTGCTTATTATCACCCCGTTGTCATCTAAAGGGCTCATTCCTTTTATTACATCTATTTCTTACATTATCCTATTTTTAAAAAGCTTTTATGCTTTAGCAAAATTGTTCTCATCAATAAAAGCATTGTCTGAATTACATGGATGTTCTTTTAATGTGGTGTTCACTCTTTTCAGTTGCTCTATGAAATCAACTCCAGAATTTCAGGCATTCAGTAGGTGTTTTGAGAGGCACATACTAAATCCTGAATAAAATAAATAATATTTAGTTTCAGCTGCAAGTATGGAGGAGAAAGAAGAAGTCAGTTCAGAGTCTCAGATAAGACTTTCAAATGAAAAACAAACTGGAAATTTAGCAGATCACTGTGGTCATATCAACTTGGATTGATTTACAACATTTCATGTGATTTTTAATGTCCTCTGTTTACCATATTAACTTCTGAAAGTTAGTTTAATTTTCTTTCGTTTTTGTTTGTTTGGTGTTGGGTTTTTCATTTGTTTTTTGAGACAGAATCTTTCTCTGTTGTCCAGGCTGGAGTGCAGTGGCACAATGTTGGCTCACTATAACCCACCTCCCAGGTTTAAGCCATTCTCCTGCCACAGCCTCCTGAGTAGCTGTGATTATGGGTGCCTGCCACCACACCTGGCTAATTTTTGTATTTTTAGTAGATACAGGATTTCACCATGTTGGCCAGGCTAGTCTAGAACTCCTGACCTCAAGTGATCCACCCACCTGGGCCTCCCAAAGTGCTGGGATTACAGGCATGAGCCACCACGCCCAGCCTGAAAGTTGGTTTAATTTTCTAATAACTGTGTTTGTACAACCTAAAAGTAAACAGTGCAAAATAAATATATGCGTTGTCTTATCCATTAAAGGAAAAAGCTAGATATTTGGAAACAAATGACTGGATGAATTTATTTTTCACTTGCCATCTGAAATGAGTAGCAAGAGTATGTAAATATATTATCATTTGAGTAGCACCAAAAGGATCTCTGTTTAACTGTATTTCCAACACAGGTATTTCAAACTGTGAAGAACGTTTTCGGAGAAAGTATCAAAGATCCTGATTAAAGTAAGAAAGTAATTCATTGAGCTATTAACATCTCATTACAAATCAGCATATGAGATTAGCTAAATAGTAATCTGATAGTAATGATATTAGCTAACACATAGAGTATATACTTTATGTCAGTCATGTGCCTAAGAGCTGTATGTATGTAAATTTAAATGATCTTCCCAATATACCTCTGAGGTAGACACCCAGAGGGTAATCATTATTATTATCCCCAGTTTACAGATGAGGAAACTGAAAGATAGTATTAAACAATTTGTCCAAAGCGGTACAATTAGGAAATAGTAGAACTGGGATTTAAATCCAGGGAACATAAATCCAGAGTCTGTGTCTTAATCACTATGGCACAAATAAAGCACCACAGTGTGGATGGTGGTACAAAGTAGAGGGGATTCCTCCCTTGCCACACACACAAACGTGAATAGTAAACATAGTGTCTCACTGACTTGCCTAGGGTCAGTGATATATAGAGGTGGATGGAAAAATATGTTTATGCATATACAAATATGTGTATATATAGACATATATGTATACACACATATATATACATATATACACACATATATACATCCATATACAAGTATATAGCTATATATACATGTATGTACCCATATGTGTGTAATGAAATTTTATATAAATAGATGTGAATATGACTGAGACACTGGTGAAAATATGAGCTAAAAGAATAAGTGTCCTAAAATGTAAGGCATTAAATACCATATCAAGTTCATAGAGCTCAAGTTCTAAGTATATCTTCCACAAAATTGCATTTAATTAGGTACAAACAGATATATCACATTTGTAACTTTTTTCAAGTTTTGCCACTTTTTCAGAAATTTTATTATCATTGATTATTATTCATTGAGTAAATGGATGACTATTTATTAAGGGACTGGATTAATTATTATTTATTGAGTGCTCACAATGTGCCAGGGACGGCTGGCAGAGCATAAAGGGACACTGTCCTCGCCCTTGAAGAATTCACCAGATAAAGAGAAAAGACAGATGCACTCAGCCTTAGCCTTTAAAGGTGGTTATTGGTGTTTATGTTACACAGAGAGGATGCTTTTGTGTGTGCATACGTGTGTGCGTGTGGTCAGCCAAATAATATGTGACTTACTTGACTATTTCACTTGGTTGTCAATTCATAGGATTTGGTCTTAGAAAGCTGAAATTAAAGCCATGTATCAGGCCTCATTTTCCCCCACCATACAAAAAGAAATCGAAAGGTCCATGCCCCATGGCAGGGCATCAGGACATCTATCTGCTCTCTGCATCATGTCCTGCCCCTCTGGGGGTCTTATTCTAGCACTGCATGCCTTCCCTCTCTACTAGCTTTTCTCCCCCTGCATCTATAAATATTAATAATTTAAGTCACCATGTTTTGAAAGGAAGTAATAACAAAAGCATAATAAGTTCTTTTCATCCAACAAAGTTCCATTGCTGACCTTTTTAGCCAGCCTTCCATTTAACTTCTTAGCCTACTGCAATCCAGCTTCTATCAATCTAGCTTCAGTTCACTGAAACTATTTCTGTTAGGTCCCTAGAGACCACTTTATTACTAAATCACATGGACATTTTTCAGCATTTACCCTACTTGACCTTCTGCAGGATTTCGCAAAGTTGGTAAGTTCCTCTGAATTGTATTAATAAATATTTCAAATAAATACAAATATACAAGTGCTTTAAAAGACACTCTTTACCTACTATTCAGGTAAAACAAATATTGACATTTTGCTATGTTTGCTTGAACTTTAGCTTATTTTAAAAAAATAAGAAATACCTTAAAAAATCCCCATTATTTCCCCATTATTTTCCTCTCTAGAAGTAGCTTATAACCTGACATCAATATTACTGATGCCTTTTTCAAAATATTCTGATCCTTTGGCTTATGTGCATCATTCTCTCTTGGTTCTCCTCACACATTTTTGACATATAATTTTTAAAATATTTCGCTAATATCCTGTTAACATAGATAGCTCTCCAGGTTCTGTTCTTGGTGCTCTTTGTCCACCCTCCAAATTTTCTTTGAGTGATTTCATTCATTCTTATGGCTTCAAGCAACATCTCTCCTGAGGTATAAAACTATGCCTATAACAGCCTACTGAAAATTGCCACTTACATATTTCACAGGCAAACTAGTGGGACCAGAACTAAGCACATTTTTTTTTTTTTCTGTGTTAGAGCAAAGTTTACTGCTGTAGTAGACAGGCTCACATTTCTCCTATATTAAGGTAGTAGTTCCAAAATATGTCCACAAATTCTTTGACACACTCTCCTTCAAAAGGTGGAGGCTAATTCCGTCTCCTTGAGTGTAAGCTAGAGTTAGTGACTCCCCTCTAACAAATATGGTGTGGTGAAAGTGATGACGCATAACTTCCAAGCTGAAGGTTATAAAAAGTGTTCTCTCTCCTTTCTCTCTCTCTCTCTCTCTCTCTCTCTCTCACTTGCTTTGGGGAAAGAAACCTCTTATGTCATGAAGACACTAAGAGAACTCTATCAAAAGATTCACATGTCAAGAAACTGAGGCCTTCTGCCAATAGCCATGTGAGCGAATCATCTCAAAAGTGATTTCATAGCCCCCGTAAAGTCTTCACATGACGGCAACCTTATGAGATATCCTAAGCCAGTACCACCAAGCCAAGCCACTTCCAAATGTCTGACTCCATAGATGCTATGAGATAATAAGTGTTTATTGTATTAAGCCAATAACTTTTCAGGTAATTTGGTATTATATGGGGTAATTGTTACTATAAAAATAGAACATTAACAAGTAAGTTAGAACAAAATTAGCTGCTCTAATAGATAAGCCTGCAATTTTTAGTCACTTAACACAATAGAAGTTGAAGTGTAACACTTTCTGTTTCCTACCCACAACTTCATACTATGGAAGTGGGAACATGAATTTTCTAGAAGTTAGTTTTCTCAGACATACTTTCATTTTCCACATTAATGAATGGCATTCCCAGTCTTTTGCAAGCTAAATTTGCCAAAGTCAGAAATCTATGAAATGTCTTGATTTTCTGACTCTCTTCATCTTATACAGGTAATCCATCACCATATATTGTTGATTCTAACTTTACAATATACATTTTTACAATCCATTTTACTTTCGATCTCTGCTGCCATTTTAGGATAAGATGATTGCAATAATTGACTTTCCTACAAATTTTGCACCCTTCAACGTATTCTCCACACTGCATGTTATAATCTTTCTTACCTTAATATCCAGTTATATCACTTTCACGTAAAAAATAAACAAATACAAAACAATAAAATCTTATTAGCCAATGATCTAATAAATATGTTCTGTATACCTTAGATTGGGGGGGAAATGTTAACCATGACATTAAGATCTTTGACTGACTTTCTAAGCTCATCTCATGACATTTTCCTTACTTCAAATTTCAGTTAATTTTTGTATAAGATTTCAGCTACTCTGTACCTCCATGATTTCCTCCTAAATGAACAACGCTCTCTTTTGCCTCATTAACCTTACATACGCCTCTTCATCTACTCTTTTCTTTCTTTATTCTTTACTCATGAAGCCTCATTTCAAGTACTATCTTTCTCAAGAAGTCTTTTCTCAGCACCTACTTGGTATTTGTTCATTCTCCTGTAACATCCTGTGCACACCTCTCACTTTCTTTTCTTTACCATCAGACTCTTTGGAAGTTTGAATCTCCAGAATCTATGCCTGGGAACACTACAGGTTTCCCCTAAGTTAGAGTTTATTTTTATTATACTTTAAGTTCTGGGGTACATGTGCAGAACGTGCAGGTTTGTCACATGGATATACATGTGCCATGGTGGTTTGCTGCACCCATCAGCCCGTTATCTACATTAGGTATTTCTCCTAATGCTATCTCTCCCCTAGCCCTCAATCCCTCAACAGGCCCTGGTGTGTGATGTTCCCTTCCCTGTGTCCATGTGTTCTCATTGTTCAACTCCCACTTATGAGTGAGAACATGTGGTGCTTGGTTTTCTGTTCTTGTGATAGTTTGCTGAGAATGATGGTTTCCAGCTTCATCCATGTCCCTGCAAAGGACATGAACTCAGCCTTTTTCATGGCTGCATAGTATTCCACGGTGTATATGTGCCACATTTTCTTAATCCAGTCTGCCACTGATGGACATTTGGGTGGGTTTCAAGTCTTTGCTATTACGAACAGTGCTGCAATAAACATACATGTGCATGTGTCTTTATAGCAGAATGATTTATAATCCTTTGGGTATATACCCAGTAATGGGATTGCTGGGTCAAATGGTATTTCTAATTCTAGATCCTTGAGGAATTGCCAAACTGTCTTCCATAATGGTTGAACTAACTTACACTCCTACCAACAAAGTAAAAGCGTTCCTATTTCTCCACATCCTCTCCACATCTGTTGCTTCCTGACTTTTTAATGATCACCATTCTAACTGGTGTGAGATGGTATCTCATTGTGGTTTTGATTTGCATTTCTCTAATGACCAATGATGTTGAGGTTTTTTTTTTGCTATGTTTGTTGACTGTATAAATGTCCTCTTTTGAGAAGTGTCTGTTCATGTCCTTCGCTCACTTTTTGACGGGGTTGTTTGTTTGTTTTTTCTTGTAAATTTGTTTAAGTTCTTTGTAGATTCTGGATATTAGCCCTTGGTCAGATGGATAGATTGCAAAAATTTTCTCCCATTCTGTAGGTTGCCTGTTCACTCTGATGATAGTTCCTTTTGCTGTGCAGAAGCTCTTTAGTTTAATTAGATCTCATTTGTCAATTTTGACTTTTGTTGCCATTGCTTTTGGTGTTTTAGTCATGAAATCTTTGCCCATGTCTATGTCCTGAATGGTATTTCCTACGTTTTCATCGAGGGTTTTTATGGTTTCAGGTATTACACTTAAGTCTTTAATCCATCTTCAGTTAATTTTTGTATAAGGTGTATGGAAGGGATCCAGTTTCAGCTTCCTACATATGACTAGCCAGTTTTTCCAACACCATTTATTAAATAGGGAATCCTTTCCCCATTTCTTGTTTTTATCAGGCTTTTCAAAGATCAGATGGTTGTAGATATGTGGTGTTATTTCTGAGGCCTCTGTTCCATTGGTCTATATATGTGTTTTGGTATGAATACCATGTTGTTTTGGTTACTGTAGCCTTGTAGTGTGGTTTGAAATCAGATAGTGTGATGCCTCCAGTTTTGTTCTTTTTACTTAGGATTGTTTTGGCTATGTGGGCTCTTTTTTGGTTCCATATGAAATTTAAAGTAGTTTTTTTTCCAATTCTTTGAAGAAAGTCAATGGTAGCTTGATGGGGATAGCATTGAATCTATAAATTACCTTGGGCACTATGGCCATTTTCACAATATTGATTCTTCCTATCCATGAGCATGGAATGTTTTTCCATTTGTTTGTGTCCTCTCTTATTTCCTTGAGTGGTGGTTTGTAGTTCTCCTTGAAGAGGTCCTTCACATCCCTTGTGAGTTGTATTCCTAGGTATTTTATTCTCTTTGAAGCAATTGTGAATGGGAGTTCACTCATGATTTGGCTCTCTGTTACTGGCGTATAGGAATGCTTGTGATCTTTGCACATTGATTTTGCACGCTGAGACTTTGCTGAAGTTGCTTATCAGCTTAAGGAGATTTTGGGCTGAGATGATGAGGTTTTCTAAATATCCAATCATATCATCTGCAAACAGAGACAATTTGACTTCCTCTTTTCCTAACTGAATACCCTTTATTTCTTTCTCTTGCCTGATTGCCCTGGCCAGAACTTCCAATAAAATGTTGAATAGGAGTGGTGAGAGAGGGCATCCTTGTCTTGTGCCAGTTTTCAAAGGGAATGTTTCCAAATTTTGCCCATTCAGTATGATATTGGCTATGGGTTTGTCACAAATACAAATTATAGTTTTAGTGACTAAGCGTATGTATGAATGAAGTGACTTTATGGACCTTTATACCTGTGCTGTCCAATACAGTAGACACTAGTCACAGGATATGGCTATTTAAATTAAAATTAATTAAAATTAAATAAAATTGAAAATTTAGTTTATCAGCCCCTCTGGCTATATCTCAAGGGCTCAGTAGATATTAATAGAGGAATAGAATACACTGATTAAATTCAGCCTTCTAACTAGCTTACAAACGCAAACAAATCCCTGGGAAAGGAGTAATTTCTTATGTGATTAGCTAAATGTAACTTTGTATGAATGGGGAGGTTGGACCATTCCAGTGTAATGCTTGATCTCATTTTATTTGATTAGGCAAATTACAGAACAACGGCATGAAATGTATTACTATACCAATGTAAACTCCAAAATGTGAATCTCATTATAGCTGTGTGGCCTTGAGGCCTTTTAATGTTGAATCAAACTAACAAGTTCAGGTAGTTCAAAATAATGTTCACACATACACATACTCACACTCACACATGCGCACACACACAGGTGTTAATTAACTCTTTTGCAAAGGAAAGCTTAACCCCTTGTGCTATAATTCATGGAAAAAAAGAGAAACAGCGACATCAGTCAAGTTGTGAAAATAATAAAAGTAATCAAGCCACTTGAATGTTGCAGCAATTTCAAACATACTTAATTGTGTGATTTAGATGTAGATCATAAGTGACAAGGTTGACAGAGAGCTAGACTCTAGACTACAAAAAACATTATATGTTCCGGCAAATATTTCATCACAGTTTTGGTTGTATAACATTTGCGTTCCAATCATATAATTCAGGAATTGCATCTCCTTATACATCTAGGTGGAAGTCACAGCCTATGTGTTTGCTTGTGGCAACAGCAGTGTCTGTAACAGACTGGTCTACTTAAAAATTTTTTGGTTAGAGATCTGACTTCAAATATTTCCTACATATGTTTGCTTCCTCAACCTGGTATTTTATTCCCCACCCTCTGATCTTTCCTCTGTATCTGTGCCTATCATGTCCTTTCATATGATTGTGCTAGGCTCAGTCACCCAGGTCAAAAAAGCAGGCTCAGGAAGTGGTGGCTTGTGGGCTATTTATATAATTCATTTGTATCGAATGCCACAAAGAACTTGACTGACACACCTGTCACCGTAAAGTCTTTGAATTTCTTAACCTATGGACAAACTGGAGTCACTGAAGGGCTACAAGTCAGAAACAAACAAAAATGTTTGAAATATAAAATGCTACAATCCCTTTGGGGGACAGTGTGGCAGTTGTTAAAAAATTAAAATGCATCTATCATTGTCCCATTCCTATTTACTCAAGCAAGATGCATATGTTCACACAACTTAAACATACAAAGGCTTGTATACAAATGTTCATAGCAGCTCTATTCATAACTGCTAAAAACTGTAAACAACACATATGTACATTAACAGGTGAATAGATAAATTGTGGCATATCCCTACAGTGGAATACTATTCAGTAATAAATAACATCGACTATTTATATATGCTGCAACTTGGATGAGTGAAAGAAATCAGTCTCAAAAGTTTCCATACTATTAATACATAATTCCATTTATTTTTCATTCTCACAATGGCAAAGCTATAATAATGGAGAGCCTGTCAGGTTTGGAAAGGGGTTTGTGACTAAAAGGGGTCTTTTGTGGGGGTGGTACTATTCAGTATTCTGACTGTAGTAGTGTTTATACAAATCTATAAATATATTATGATTCATAGAACTTCACACATACATGCTCACCAAAAATGTCAAAATTACTCTATAATACATTTTAAAACAATATTTTACAGTGAAAAATAGTATAAAATTGAAAATAAAAATAATTCTATGAAATTTAGTCTTCTACGCAATATATCATTAAAACTTATTAGTAGAATGTTTATTTAACATTAGAAATATCATTTTTTGAGTTTCTTTTACCTTTTCATTTTGAGATAATTATATATTCATACATAAATAATAGAGGGAGTCTGTATATCCTATATCAGGCATCTAATGGTAACATCTTCTAAAGCCATAGTTTTTGAATAGTACAATATTACAACTAGGATGTCAGCACTAGGACAGTCACAATAGAGAGAAAATATTATTGTTTCAAGGATCTCTCCTTTTGACATTTTATAGCCTCACCTGTCTTCCTCTCTTTACTTGGTCCCTTAACCTTGGCAACAACTTTTTCATTTCTATCATTTTGTTGTGCAGTACGTAACATTTTGGGATTGACATTTTTCACTCAATATAATTCACTGGAGATTCATCCAAGTTACTGTGTGTACCAATAGTTCATTCCTTTATTGTTATTGAGATGTATTCCAAATGACTATACTACAGATTGTTTAAAAATTCACCAGCTGAAGGATATCTAAGTTGTTTTCAGATTTTGGCAACTACAAGTCAAGCTGCTATGAACATTTATTTTGATTTATCTGGGATAAATGCTCAATTGTGCAATTTTCAGGCCTTATAGTAATTACCTGCTTTGTTTTATAATACTGCCAAAATGTTTCCCAGAGGAGCCTTACCATTTTACATTAAACCACACAATGTATGAGTAATCTAGTTTTTCTACATCCTCATCAGCATTTGATGTTATTACTGCTTTTTAATTTAACCATTCTGATAGGTGTGTAATAACATCTCATTGTAGTTCTAATTTGCATTTCCATAATGAATAATGAGGTTGAATGTCTTTTCACATGCTTATTTGCCCTCTCTGTATCCTCTTGACCAAAATGTCTATGTTTTTTGTCCATTTTATAGTTGGATAGTTTCTTTGTTGTGGGGATTTTGTTGTTGTTTTACTGGTAACTTTTAAGAGTTACTTATATATTCTAGATAATAGTTCTTTGTCAGATGTGAATTTTGTAAATATTTTCTGCCAGTGTGTAGCTTGTTTTTTCATCTTCTTAAAAGGGTCTTTCACAAAGCAAAAAGGTCAGTTGTTCTATTACCACTTATTGAAAATAATCTCCTTCCTGTATTTCATTGCTTTTGTACCTTTGTCAAAAATGAGCCAGGCATACTTGTAGGCCTATTTCTGAGTTCTGTATTCTGTTTCATTCATTTGTTATCTATCTTTCTTCCAATACCACATTATCTTGATTACTGAAGCTAATAGGGCTTAATATTGGATAGAATAACTCCTCTCGCTTTATCCTTCTTTTTCAGAATTGTTTTAGTTATTCTAGGGCCTGTGTTTTTGCATATAATTTTAGGTAAGGTTTTGTATGCACACAAAAAAGCCTTTCTAGAATTTTGATAGGAATAGTATTAAGCCCATAGATTAGTGTGGGGACAATTGACATCTTTACTATATTGAGTGACATCTTTACTATATTGGGTCTTCCAATTCAATAACATGTCTTTCCATTCTTTAGGACTTTAATTTCTTTCATTAGTATTATGTAAATTTTAATACACGAAGCCTGTGCATATTTTGTTAATTTTATACCTAAGTATATCATTTTATTGAAGTAATTGTAAATCACATAGTGTTTCAAATTCCTGTTTCCGTATTTTTATTGTTAATATATACAAATACAATTGATTTTTGTATAATCATCTTGTATGCTGTGAAGCTACTTATTCTGTGAATTTACTCATCAGCTTTAGGAGTATTTTTATAGAATCTTTAAGATTTTCTACATTGACAATTGTGTCTTCTTAAGTATGGACAGTTTTATTTCTGCCTTCCCAATGTGTATGTCTTTTGTTTATTTTTCTTGCTGAGACTATGCTGAATAAGAAGAATGTCTGACAGTAGACATTCTTATCTTGTCTCTGATTTTAAGTAGACATTCAGTCTTTCACCATTAAGTATGATATTAGCTATAGTTTTTTTTTGTGATTCTCTTTTGTGAAGTTCAGAAAGTTACCCTTTGATCCTAATTTGCTGAGAGTTTTCATCAGTAATAAATATTGGATTTGGCTAAATGCTTTATTTGCATCAATTGACATGAGCATATAGTTTTTCTTCTTTTGCCCGTTGATATGGTGGATTACATTAATTTTTTAATGTTGATAGGCCCTTGCACATCTGAAACAACTACTACTTTGTATGGAATATAGTTTTTTTATACATAGATGGGTCCAACATGTATTATTTTGTTGACAATTTATTACCTAAGTTTATGAGCGATAATGGCATAGTTTACTTTTTGTGTGTCTTTTTTAAGTACATTTTTGGTCTGGTTCTGTAGCCTCATAAAATGAGTTGGAAAGTACTTCCTTTCTTTTCTAATGGAACAGATTGTGAAAATTGGTGTCAATTCCTTATTAAATATTTGATAGTATTCACCAGTGAAAGGGTGTAGAACTGGATTTTGGGGGTTGGTGTAATTAAAATTCAATTTATTTAATGGTTATTGATTATTCAGATTCTCTGTTTCATCTTAGTTGAGTTTTGGTAGTTTCTGGTTTTTGAAGAATTGGTCCATTGCTTGTCATTAAGAAATTTACAAGTAAAGCAGTTCATTATGTTCTCTGATTATCCTTTCAATGGCTGAAGAATCTCCAGTGACATCATCTATCTTGTTTCCAACATTGATGATTGTTGTCTTTTTAAAAAATCTTTGTCAGTCTTGCAAGAGGTTTATCAATTTTGTTGATTCTTTTGAAGAGTCAGCTGTTTGCTTCATTTATTTTTCTCTATTGTTTTTCTGTTTTCAATTCCATTGCTTTCTGTTATTATTTTTACCACTTTCTCTCTTCTACTTGTTTTTAGTTTATTTTACTCTTTTTGTCCTAGTTTCCAGAGGTAGGAATTTATTGATTTGAGACTATTCCTTTTATCTAATGTAAGAATTTAGTGCTACATATTTCCCTCCCTGCATATCAAACTATGTGGGATAATGCAGCCTCTTAGGAAATGATCTGCTTCAATGAATGTTCTATGGACATGTGAAAAAATGTATATTCTGTTGCTATTTGGTAGTTAATGCTATATATATGTCAATTAAATACTGTTGGTTGTGTTGTTCAATTTTATACTCTTATGATTTTTCTATCTAGCAGTTCTATCAATTGGTGGAATTTGTATATTTGAGTGTTGAGCTGTAATTGTGGATTTATTTATTTCTCTTCTATCCAGCTCTGTCAATTTTTGCTTCATGTATTTTGAGGCTCTACTTTTTTTTTTTTTTTTTGGCATGTGTATGTTTAGGATGTTATGTCTTTTTGGAAGATTGACTGTTTTATCATTATATAATATCTCTTTTTATGTCTAGTAATATTCTTTGTCCTGAAGATGATTTTATCTGATTATTAGTATCATCACTTTTGGTTTTTTAAAAATTTATATTTGCATAGTATATCTTTTTTCATCTTTTATTTGAAATCTATGTTATTCTATTTGTAGTGAGTTTCTTGTGGATAGCATATTGTTAGGGAATCTTTTTTTAATCCACTCTGCCAAACTCTGTTGTTTAATTCATGTTTCAAGGTGGACAGCAGGTGACAAGATACACCTACTTAAGCTTTGTACCCATCAAGATAGGTTCTGTCTCGAGGGAAATGCTAGTGTCTGTGCCTGTTGACATTCCCTGTTGGAGGTCTCTGGAGTACCCTGTCTGAAATATGTGGAACAATAAAGAAACTCAGGATTCACCTTCATATTGTTCCTCATGTCTGAGGACCTTAAGCAGTCTTGACACATTTCAGAGGCTTCTTTTGTTGTTGTTGTTGGGTTATGTCCAACAACAACGTTTTATCATTGTTAAGAGGGAGGACCTAGTAAGAATGGGACTACTTTCTCTTGCAGAAACCGTAAGTCTGAAAAATAATTTTCCAGCTCATCAATATATTTATTAAGAGCCTATTGTATGCCAGGCATTCTGCCAGGTGTGTTGCTAAGTAAGTAGGAAAGGAAGGAAAAGGAAGGAAAGAAGGAAGGAAGGAAGGAAGGAAGGAAGGAAGGAAGGAAGGAAGGAAGGAGGGAAGGAAGGGAGGAAGGGAGGGAGGAAGGAAAAGGAAGGAAGGAAAAGGAAGGAAGGAAAGAAGGAAGGAAAAGGAAGGAAGGAAAAGGAAGGAAGGAAGGAAGGAAGGAAAGAAAACATGTACTCATTTTCCCTTTTGCTGAAAACTTTCAGCAAACATTTCATTGCCTTCTCTAAAGACTCTAGCCAGGCTAGCCCCTTTCTATTACATGTTCTCATCACACTTCTAAATTTCCACTTTACAGAACTAAGGACACTTGCATCTTATCAGTGTCTGTCTTCACTTGCAGACAAGATTGTTGAGAATAGTTATCTTAGTTTCCCATTGTCTACTGCAGAGACTGGCACAAGATAGGCATCTGCCAATATTCATTAATTAAGCTGATAAATTCTCAAATTCAAGGCAGTTTTCTTTCTCTCTGCTTTGTTCTTACTGTTGGTCTTTATCCCTGGTATAATTGCTGCATGACTGCTGACCTTCTTGGTCAGGTTTTGGCTCCTTTCTATCAGCAATAAAACCAGACTCCCTGACCTATCATCTTTTGCTTATTTGGAAGGGTTTTTCACTTCTGGTTATTAAGCACAGCTAACTTCCAGGACTCCACCCCAGACACATCATTCATGCTATTGCTCAGGGGCTATCAGAAAATTAGAGAGCTGTGGAGGGCTGTAAATTTGAAGTGCCTGGTATCATCCAAAGCAACATTTTTCTTTACCTGCTTTGTGTGGATCAATTGGTAAAATGAGGAGCACATGCTGATGTTAAAATGGAATAAATACCTGGGACAGTTGATTATCACAAGGTAAAACAGCAAAATATAAATCTATCTGTTCAATTTTCCATTGTGAAATAATCACTTCACCATATAATCCTTGGAAATTAAAACTAAGACTCTTAATTATCCTTTCACTGTCTCGGGTTTTCTTCCCTTTCTTGTCCAATGTTAACTGCTTCTACAGTTGTGATAAAGCAATGATCTCTATCAAAAGTTCCTTCAGCTAGCCCTGAAAATAATTTCCTGGGAACTCCCCCTTTTGGCTAGGAATCATGTAAACCTTCTTAACCTCATCATTTTTATGGTATTTTGTTTTGTTTTGTTTACCCTTAGGGGATATTAAATTTTTATGTGGCTTAACTTATCTGTACATAGACCAAAGTAATGTTTTGCAACAAATAGAATGATTTAAAAGCACTTTGATTTCACGGGAAGGCTGTTAATGTACACTGAAAATTGTGTGGCAGCAAAATGAGAAACTCTCAGCCGCACAGAGTTTATGTAGGGGCGCCTGTGTAAAACAGGCCTCATTTAGCATTAAATCTCATTTTATGTGATCAGGGTTTGTTTTTAAATGGGCAACTCAGGATTCATGCTACAAGACTTTTTTACTGAGTATCAAGAGAAGGTCCTTTCACCCCCCCACCCATGCCCTTATAGTGCAATTTATCACAAAATTTGCCTAGAGTTTGGCCAAATTAGCACTGTATACATCATGTGCATCTGGTATATATTTGTTAAATAAAAACAACAAAAAATATGTAAAAACACTTTGGAAAATTATAAAATAATATGTTATTAATGTTATCAAGCGATTTGCCTGGTTTTCTCTAAACATGTTAGGAACTCATTATTTACAGGTGTCAAATTTCTTCACATGAATAATCAGGAATAGCCTTAGGATCACAAAGTGCATGAAAGTTCATATTATGGGTCATTCATAGCATTTTCAAAGGTAATTGTACTTAGAAAGGAGTGTCTGTGTGTGCGTGTGTAGCTATGTAATGTACCAAAATATGAGAGATGTGGAAACTATTCCTATTGCCTGTATACAATAATTTCTTTCTAAGAACTCAAGGTGAATGGCACATAATGTTATGTTTTAGGGAAAATCTACCAGGAGAATCTGATCCCTTTTACTTCTTTCATTTTAGAGTTTCTCAATTTTATTGATGTCTTCTTTGAGATTACTACTTGAAAAATATTTAAAATGGGTGCTAGTTTTATTGAATTTATTTATTTTTTATTGTATTTGTTTTATGAGACAGAGTCTCACTCTTGTCGCCCAGGCTGGAATGCAGTGGCGTATCTCATCTCACTGCAGCCTCCCCCTCCCGGGTTCAAGCGATTCTCCTGCCTCCATCTCCCAGGTAGCTGGGATAAGAGATGTCCACCACCACGCCTGGGTAATTTTTGTATTTTTAGTAGAGATGGGGTTTCGCCATGTTGGGCAGGCTGGTTTCGAACTCCTGACCTCAGGCAATCCACCAGCTTTAGCATCCCAAAGGGCTGGGATTACAGGCATGAGGCACCACACTCGGCCTAGTTTTATTGACTTTAAAATCATTCTCCTTTCTTTCACTTTTTTTTTTTTTTTTAATTCTGGAAAAAACCATTAGCAGGTGGGGAAAGCTTTTTAAGACTCATATGTCTCTTACTGATGTTAACATTAGAATATCAACTTATTTTTGTTCTTTGTCGCTGGTGGTGTTTCAATACCTTCTAAGTAGATTTTCAGTATGACAGAAGAAAATCCTACAGGGACTGACTCTAGGTTAACTTCTGGGCATGTGCAGATAGGCCAAGTAAATGCTCCAGAGGCAACAATAACCCGACATGTGTTTCTCAGTTTTGGACGAAGTTTTTCATCTGGCAAAAATTTTCCAAGTATTTATTCCCTGGCATTTTTCCTTTTCTGAGAAAAATCATAAGTAAAATATAAAGCAGTAGAAAGGAGACAAATGGAGTTACTTAAAAAAAAAAAAAATCAGTGTAACAAGAAATTTGGATAGGTAAGGTTCTAAAGTAGAAAGCTGAATTCATCTTGTATATCTTCTTATGGTATCAGATAGAAGGAAACATTCAATAAAATGAAAATGATTATAAGCTTTGTTGTGGGCTGAACAATGGACCCTCAAGATGTCCACATCCTAATCCCCAGAAGCTGTTGACTGTTACCTTCTACAGCAAAAAGGACTCTGCAGGCATGATTATGTTACAGGTTTTGACACAGAAAGATTATCTAGGATAATCCAATTTGGTCTAATGTGGTCACAGTAGTCCTTATAAGAAGAAGGCAGAAGAGCAGCCACAACAGGGGATGTAATGTCTGAAGCAGAGCTTGGAGTGCTAGGCTTCGAGGATGAAGGAAGGGGCCACAGGCTAAGGAATACTGGCAGCCGCTAGAAGCTACTTCAGGCAAAGAAACAAGTTCTTCTCTGTAAACCTCTAGAAAGAGCTAGTCCTCCTGAAACCTTAACTTTACCTAATTGAAACAGATTTTGGACTTCTGATCTCCAGAACTGTAAGAGAATACATTTGTGTTGTGTTAAGCAACTGTTTGTGGTAATTTGTTACAGCAGCAAGAGGAAACTAATACAAGCCCTCTCATCTCAATTTAATTGATGTTCAAAGTGTTCTTGAAAAGTTAGAAATGATAAACATATGCAGTAATGACCCTGGGTTGAGATTTATCAGACTGATTTTTGAAGTTAAGGAAAATATTTTAAGGCAAAGTGTTACCTTCTGTTTTATTTACGATTTTAAAGGAATAATTTGAGGAGTATGCTATTTTTACTCTGCCAGCTCAATAAATGTTATAGTTTTTAAATAAATTGTAGATTGACTTTTCTCTATCGTTTTGAATTAGAATTTAAAAAAATCATTGATTTACCTATAAATTCACCACCTCAGAGCTTTTTCAATGTTGACAGTAATACAGAGATGCTGAGCAACCAATAATGTCATTGTAATTTTCTTTTTTATTTAGTATTGTGTTATTGTAATCATGTCACTACCTCTCAAAATGACAAAAAGTACACTGAATATTCCAGGTCATAATTTAGTCTTTGATATTCTTTGAAACAATTATTTAAAATCCTTTCAAACTTTCTGAGCTACCTAGCTTATTATGAAGAATTCCAAGATGTTAAAACTACTACAATTTTTCCCCATTTTTTAAAACATTAAGAATTTGTTGAAGAATTTTTACACTTGAACATATTGTTTAAAATATAATCTTTCTTTCCATGTGACAGCCTCACACAAACAAAGTATTTACAGAAGCTGCAGGTCTGTCATTGCTGTTTAATTAAGGGAGACTTTCAGAACTAGAGGATATTAAAAAAAGAACTAAAAAGAACACTTTATTGTGATAATAATAATGGCTTCATTTCACATCAGAATTTCAACTAGTAAAAATTCTATTTACAGGTGTCATCTGCTAGAACTAGTCAATCTTGTTTTATATTGTGAGTTTTTCTTTCCCCAATTACTTATACAAATCAGATGGTGGAGTACATAAGCATGCTAAGAAGTTTAGATTTGCTTCTAATTTGGCACATGATGTAACAATTTCCTTTCTCTATCATTTATGACTTTGGAAGCTTTCAGTTTCTTTGTTTGGCATCTAAATTGTTTAAAATCACCTTGTCTTTTAGTTCATGGAGACAATGCATATCTTTTTCATAGTCTACACCCTAGAACAACCGTACCCAATATTTTTGGTACCAGAGGCCAGTTTCATGGAAGATAATTTTTTCATGGACAGGGGTGGGGGGTGGGTATGGTTTCAGGATAATTCAAGTGGATTATATTTATTGTGCACTTTATTTCTATTATTATTACATCGTAATAGATAATGAAATAATTATACAACTCACTATAATGTAGAATCAGTGGGAGCCTGAGCTTGTTTTCCTCCAACTAGATGGTCCCATCTGGGGGTGGTGGGAGACAACAACAGATCATCAGGCATTAGATTCTCATAAGAAATGGGCAACCTAGATCCCTCACACACACAGTTCCAATAGGGTTTGCGCTCCTTGAGAATCTAATGTTGCTGCTCATCTCACAGGGAACACAGTTCAGGTGGTAATGTGAGCCATGGGGAGTGGCTGTAAATACACATGAAGTTTCACTTGCTTCCCACTTATCTCCTGCTGTGTGGCCTGGTTCCTAACAGGCCATGGACCAGTACCAGTCCATGACCTGGGGGATGGAACCACTGCTCTAGAAGATTAGTTCTTGCCTTCTTGCCAATTATTTCTAGTCAAACTGAAACTTACTTAAATGTACATTTTAGTAACTTTAACAATTTATTTTGGACCACCCACTGACATTTACAATGTTGTAAATATAATTCATCTAAGATACAAATAACTTCATGGCAGTTAGGAAACCCTATTTAGGGTCCACTCTTTAAATTTTTGAATTCTTAGATCACAGTATCTTTCTACATTAAGACAACGCAAACTTTGTGAAAGGCGAGCAATTGTAACATACTATGGATTCTAAGCTGTGTTCAAATTACTCAGTATTTTCCACTGAATACTTGCTATGGGCAGCACAGGCATAGTAACTGTCAATTAAGACTTTTTTTTTTTTTCCAATTTTGACTAAAAAGAGAGGAGTTTAGTAATTTTTCTTTCTGCAGTATAGAAAGTAACCCAATTATTAAAACTGGTAGCATAAATATCTCATAACAATTTCTGTGCTTCTCTTGCTAAACTTATGAAACCAGAGTGAAGTACATGGATACATTTCCCAATGTTTTACCCATCTTTTTAAAGATTTCATCAGATATAAGCTTTAAGTTGCTTCTTTGACAAATTTTAGTTGTAAGAAATTAACTAAGACATTATTATGACTAATTATCAACATACACTATAGTTCAAGGTTTTTTTTTTTCCAACTGACAGTTTACAGAGCTAATATTACCACACACTATGTATAAAGAAGTCAGTCATATTGATATAAATATGAGATACATAAATACTACAACCTCCAACCTAACCTTATTAATAGAAATGTAGTCAGAGCCCTGGTGCAGTAGCTCATGCCTGTAATCACAGCACTTGGGAGGCTGAGGCAGGAGGACCACTTGAAGCCAGGGGTTTGAGACTAGCCTGAGCAACATAGTGAAACCGCATTTCTACTAAAAATGCAAAGTTAGCTGGGTGTGGTGTTGTGTGCCTATAATTCCAGCTACTCAGGAGGCTGAGGGATGAGAATCACTTGAACCCAGGAAGAGGAGGTTACAGTCAGCTCAGACCACACCACTGAACTCCAGCCTGCCTGGGCGACAGAGTGAGACTGTTTCGAAATAAAATAAAATAAAATAAAATAAAATAAAATAAAATAAAATAAAATAAAATAAAATAAAATAAAATAAAAAATCTAGTCAGTGCTGAAAGGAACTTTTGATATCTTCATTCCATCTTCAGTCTATGGTTGAGAGTTGATCTGTTCGACATCAGCAAGCTAGTTGATGGCTGGGTCTATGGTCTAGGACCTCTCTGTCACCTGATCCCTAAGCTAAGGCTCTTTTTGAAAACACATTGAGTTTCAACTCTCCTTCTGTTTATCTTTCTCTCTCTGTGTCTCACACACACACACACACACACACACAAATTTACCTTAATATAGTTATTGTAGAGCAATCTAAACAAGCATATTTTTATATAAATTTACATGTTGTACTGTGTACTTACTTATCAGCCTTTTCTTTTGGCAGGAGAGCACAAAAATAAAATACACTAAAAAACCAGCACAGGACCTCCTACATTATGGATTTTCAAAAAAATAAAATAAGTCTTTCTTTTATCCAATCAACTGAATTAGATTCTAGTAGGAGTGGAAATACACTAAAGTGTTCTCATAAATATGTCATAGAAATTCACTAAGCACAATATTAATTTAACTCTGAAACTAGAATGTGTGCCTGCACTGACTTTATTTCCTACAAATAGACAACGGTTCTCCAGCCTCACCTGCCTGTTTCTTTCCTTAACTATGTAACAGATGTATCAAGAGTTATTCTGTTTCTAGATTATGTATTTCCTTTCATATTGAAATGATGCATATATTTCTTTCCTGTGTACATATACCCACCAAACTTTTCTAGTAATAATGAAACTCTCAAAAACTTTCTAAAGTAATGTGATGCTATAGAAAATGCTAGTAAAAGCTAACCAACATACAATATATGCATGGACTAGGAAGTTATAATTCCTTATACTTGTAAATGTGACCTGATTACATTCTGCCTTCTTAAATTTCAAAAATAACATACATAAGCTGGTCTATCAAAATGTTTTAAACACCTAATTATCCACAATATAGAATTTGTTTCAATTTAAAAATAAATAAATGTATCTGCCTCTAAGCAGTAAACAATGGTTAGTGATACTTAGATAATACAGTTAAGTTCACAGAAACACCCAAATCTTATATCTAGTAAGGATTTATTATAACAAATATTGAATAATTTATTATTTAAATGGTTAGAATAAAGTTCAAGGGAAATATAAGCAACCTTCTTCTTTCTCTAACAATTTGAAATACATGGGGGTTTAAACCTTCTATATTTTTGTCAAAATAGTAATTAACCATAGATGACAGATGCTGCTCCCTAGTCAATGGAAGGTCTCAAATTTTACTCTGCATCTCATTGGGAAGGAAATATAAATTTTTAAAATAGAATTAACTTGGGGAAAGGCATCAGTGCTGCAACTCTTAGCACCAAATGTTTTTTCTTGGAGCACCAAATGCTCTAAGGAAAACATTCCAAGTATCAAAGTTTTCAGATAGATAAATATTTATGGATCAAATCCATAAAGAACAGACATTGTTATGAAATATATATAGATGCCTTCAAAACTTTCTTTCTAGGCAGAGTAGACACATAAGTTAGGAGTCATTTCCCACTTAATTGTTTTTGCAACCTTATGCAACACGAATGGTTTATGTGCAAGACTTACTCATTTTTACACAGAAAGTAGATCTTGACTGACATGATGTCCAGAAAATCAAACAGAAGCTATTTCTCTATATAAAATATAAAATGTCATTAAATTTATAGAAACGGCTTTATTTTAATCTTTTTCGGTTGAAAAGTATAGGGATTTTTGATCTGGTCTTTTGGTAAGAAAATAACACTCTTTAAAACAAATTGTTTTCAATTGCTAGTTAGTATAATTGGAGAAAAGTATAAAATAGATCTGGTTCATATCTTTAAGGGCAATGAAATTCCATCAGTCTTTGAACTTTATTAATGGTATTTTTTCAGTCTACATATAGACCATTGCCACTTCCTCTTCATTAAGAGCTCTTGATAGTAGCTGTATAATAATCTACAGAAAGTTACTTTTCCATTTAAAGGCAGAGGTTAATTTACATTGTTCATGCAGCACCATGTAAGTATGCTACATAATTCTAGAGAAATTTAAAGTAGTTACCAAAGAAAGATAGCTTTAGCTTCTGTAGTATTCTCAATGATATTAAAATAGCAATTGGTGAGCACTCATCAGAAATGAAGTGCCCATTTAAGGAAGCTGCATTAAGTCTTGTTCCAGATGCAAATGCAGAACAAAGGGATATAATAACTCATTGCAGAAAGGGTTGGGTGTACTATATCAGGCTTCCAAGTTATACTTGCATATGCAGCTACTGCCAATAGTATCATCTGTGAACATGAGGGACATTTTGGAACTGAATAGAATTCCAACCCTGAAACTAAGCAGAACAACTGCATATTCAACCCAAGAAGGCATTAGCTTTATGTAGGCTTAAAGAAATGGTAGCACAGGCATAGGTAAAATTTTTATTTATGAATGTGTGAACACATGACTTTGGATCCAGCCAGCCAGTGACATAAATAAACTTGAGCAAAAGTTTCAAGCTAGAGGATATATATGTATAGAAAATTATATATTTGTGTGTGTGTGTAAGGCCTCTTGGAACAGTGCCACAAACCTGGACACCAACCAACAGAATACTCCAATCCTTTGAAATTTCCATTAAGAGCACAATGGGGGTAATTATACCAGGATGCTCCAATCGCTCTTTCCATCTTGTGCACTCGCATGCCCGCCAAACATGAAATGTTCGCCTTCTCCCTTCCAATGTGATGGTTGTTGAACTTATTTTTAGTGTCATTTGATAAGCCTTTGTGCTCGCAGAGAGACATCCCACTGACCCAGCCACTGGTCATTGTCTATACCAGTTCACATCAAAGCAGGCGCACTTTGTCAGGTTTCCAGTCGAATATCCATTTCGCATCTGAAGTACAGTATCGAAAGTGACTAGATCATTTGAGCTTTTTTCTTCAGCTGCTGCTTTCCTCCCCCACAGTGTTTCTGCCCACGCTAACATAATTTGGCATCGTCGACGTGACACAATGGTGGTTTCTCTAAAAAATTATAATACATACATCGTCAATGTTTTGTGATGGCAATCCTCCTGAAGATTTAATTTGTAAATTGAAGAAAGGAGGTCTTTTTCCTCTACTGAATCATAACCAAGGTAGAGTGCCCCTCAAAATCCAAGTAATGCGCATACAGTAATAGGTCATTCAATGTCAAAAGGCATAAAAAAGATGAGCAAAATCTTCACAGGCTGCTGCTTGCTGTTGCTTTTAATTATATTAATTAAACTTTGAAATTTTCATGCAAAGAGAGTTGCTGGCTTGTGACGCTGAAGAGCCCTTGGAGACTTGACGAAAGAAAAAACCCTGAGCGGAAGCTTTGTGGTGACTGCTTCCTTTAAATTAAAAGCAAAAGAACTTCTAGGTATGTTTATAGCTATTCATGCTTTATGCACTACTAAATCCTAAACATAGGAAAAAGAGGAATCTACCAGTTATAGGGACAAGTTTGCAAAGCACAAGGCCCTTGCACTCCACTCAAGATCTCTGGCTAGAGGCTGTCTTTCTGTGGAATAACGCTCTATTAATTTTCTTGTCCCGAGTGCATAATGAAAGAAAGGTGTCTTCGAAAACTAAAGGGCAAAATCTTGCTTGCTACCAATACCTTGAGGCATCTTGTCTACATTTTGTCATGCGTGTGCACTTTTCAGTGTTAGAATGACAAGATTTTCCAGTCAGAAACTTCCCGTAAGGCACACTGTGATAGGGGACTTGGAAGGATTCTGTGATCTGACATAGCTATAAGGCAATGGACTTCTTTATTTACTTAGCCTGGTGGGAAATTGTATACTCTGCCTATGGATAAAGATCTTGCCACATAAAAACACAAGTGCCATGTTTCCATGTAAAAAAACTCCTATCTTCCATCATGGCCAGTTGTTTTGGTATCATCTTCATGTTGTTGCTGTTGTTGCTTTTTCCTCTTCTACACATTCAAACAAACTCTCTTGTACAAACCATAGTCTGCAGGTCAGTGTTCCTCTTTATTTTCAATGTCATAAATCATGAGTTACCACTGAGTTTCATCACCTCCCATGTAGATGGCAGAACAAATGTTTGGAAATGTTTGGTGCAAGCAAAGCAGAAGGCAGAGAAAACATTTCCTGACTGAGAGGAATTAAGCTGCTCTTCCAAAAGCTTCTGAAATGCACTTGATTTTTTCCATTTGGTTGAAAATCAGCTATGTGAAAATGTGCCATCTTCGTACCGTCTTGGTCTTCCTGCTTCCGTTTTACTGAGATGGAACTCGGGAGAAGTTTATGCACCGGCCCTGAGGAAAGAAATAAGTCCATATTGAAATATTGAAGCCATTATTAAAAAAGCATGAGAACATCTAGTTTTCCTACCATGATATAATAAACGATTACCCAAGGAAAGTAATGTTAACATGAGACATGAAGTCATAATTTTTTTTTTCTTGGTTTAAAGCATGATGGTTCATTCAGATCTTTTCCACAGTAAGTTCACCTATGAGATGGTATGGTATAATTAATATGGAAAAACAATTATGGAAATACGATTTTGTTACTATTATCTAAAATACAGCATTACTATCAAGGCCATAAAAATATCAAAGACACAACCCGATATACTTCTTTATGTAATGAATTAAAATGAAAATATTCTCTTATGCAAGCTGGTGCTCCTAAAATGCTATATGAAGATCACATTTAGTAAGCAGTAAGAGACTGAGGATGAGGAATCCCAAAAAAGGGATTGTCATCTCTTTGTAATTCCATTTCATGAAGGGTTTTTGCAAAATCATGTCTATTGTTACGGACCATTTCGCACCACTGCACACCACCATCATGTGTTCATTTCAAATGGTGACTATTTGCACTTACACATTTCCAAAGAGGATTTGCCATTCTAATTTCTTAACACTTCTATGAAAGTTGTGTGGACACACTGTTCCATGTGTATTGCAAATAATCCAGGAAATATTTGAAAACAAAGTTCCCAATGAGTGATAAAAGATACTTTCCTTTTATCTCTTTGGTATGATACTACTGATCCACTGTACCAACTAAATCATTCCCAGATTCCTCAACCAGCCAAAAGCTAGCATAGTGCTTTCTACATTAGGGTCAGGATTATCACCCTATTGAGATTTCTGTATTTCTTACAATAGCTGCTCTCAAAGCGTTTTAGATTTTAGACTGTCTCTTTATTTCCCTCTAAATGTAAGTTTGTTTTTAATATCCAAAACATGCTAAAATTCAAAAGCAACAAAACATTGTTGAAAAAGAATGGTTGGAATGTAAAAGCAGAATTTTTGTCCATTTTACTCTCAAAAATGACTGCTTAATAAATTTGAAAATTTCAGAAATTAATGAAGAAACAGAAAAGCACAAAAACAAAACAGAACTAGGAATTTCCATTCGTTTTTTTCTAAAAGACAAACATTCATCACATTATCTGTCTTTTAAATACTTTTGGAGGCAACATTATTACTACAATTGCCAATTTTTATTACTTACTCTGCGTTAATGTCTACAAATCACATCAGTGCAAAAGGAAGTAGGAAAAAAGCAGATAGAGGATCAGATTAAAATGAGGTAAAAATTCCTTACTGATACAGGTCATAGGTCATGTACTCAGACTGTATTTTTGTGTTACCTAGAACTTTCAAACAAGATTTTTAGAGTGCATATTAAGTGAAGAGGTGCTGTTCTCTAGATTAGCTAAGGGAGCTATGTATGTTGCCAAAACACAATAAAACAATAAAAGTGTTATTTTCACACACATCAGGTTTCATGGTTAGAAATACTTTTTCAAGAGGAACAGGTAGGAAAATGACATCATACACAAATAATTGAGCCAAAAAAAAAAAAAAAAAAAGCAGTGCTTCTAAAACACGGTAGTATATATATTCAATGAGAAATAGATTTGAACTATGCAATTCAACAGTGATGAACATTTAAAATATTATCTTCTGGCAATTTTCCAGAATTGAACAAATATATGAGGAATGATATTATGACAGCAAAGATAAAAATTAATGACATATTTGTCTTGTGTATTTGTAGATCAAAAAGTAATAGTTTTCTCTCTTCTGTACAATTTTGAAAATAATTGATTATCAATCTCTATTTTCACTTGTGTTTTATCACTTATTAAATTGATATAGATACAAGGATTCTTCTGTGACCACTTCTTTTCTATATGCCATATTAACTTTAGTGTGTAATGACTAGTAATGGTTAGTAGATTATTAATTTACTTGAAGCAATTGGATAGTTTAACAAGTGAGATTCACAATCTACTCAAATTCTCAAATTCACTTTAATACCTAAATTGTTCCAGAACTAAATTATTTATTTCATTTGATGTGGTTTAATTAAAGATATGGAAACTTGAAGGAAGAAAACTCTGTTGATTTTGACTCTGAGGTCCTTATTACAACTCTTCCAAAGCTTGGTATTAAGTATCAATTATCAGCTGCCAAATGTCTCTAGATTTAAGCACCAAAAACATAAAGAAAAACCTATTAAATTCAATATACACCTATATGTTTTAACACACACCCGTTAACAAAAACAAACAAATGCTCTTCCCCCCTTCTGATCATGGACTCAGTGCTTTTTACTTTTATCAACAGTTGATAATGTCTGGGTGTGATTTTATTTTTCAAAAATTTAAAAGGAGATGACTTCGGGAAATCTGTTCAAGAGTCACTGTTAAGCATTTCCCAGTTTTCCCAGTTATGGGGCTCCTTATCCCAAAGATCCCACTGCATCTCCACTGTAGCTGTACTACATCATGCCATAATAGTGTGCTCAAATATCTAAAAGGAAAGATAACAGTGGTTAAATCTCAGCAATCTAAAGATGGAGTATATCTTCCAGCCTCTGCCACTTCTTAACTGTGTGACCATGGGTGACTTATTTAACTACTGTGTACCTCAGTTCCTTCATCAGTAAAATGAAGATTTAAAAATGGGCCTATTCTTAAGGCTGTTGTAAAGACTAAATTTGTTAAGCTGTATGAAGCACTGAAAATAGTGCCTGACATACAGCAAACTCTCAGTAAAAATCCACATTGTCAGCTGGGTGTGGTGGCTCACGCCTGTAATCCCAACACTTTGGGAGGCCAAGGTGGGCGGATCACAAGGTCAAGAGATCGAGACCATCCTGGCCAACATGGTGAAACCCCATCTCTACTAAAAAACAAAAATTAGCTGGGTGTGGTAGTGCCCGCCTGTAGTCCCAGCTACTCCAGAGGCTGAGGCAGGAGAATCGCTTGAACTCGGGAGGCGGAGGTTGCAGTGAACCGAGATCGCACCACTGCACTCCAGCCTAGTGATGGAGTGAGACTCTGTCTCAAAAAAAAAAAAAAAAAGAAAAAAGAAAAAAAGAAAAAAAGAAAAACAAACAAAAAACATATTGTTATTATCCATATTCCCTCTATGATGTCATTGCATAGGTCTAATATAGAGCAGACTCAATAATTTCGTACTTAGAAACAAGTGAATGGATGGATGAAGAATGAATGAGTTCACGATCACATAGACCTCCACTGGTGGTGGAGCCAGATCTCAAAAATGAGAAGATAGAGTAAGTATGAATCTGAGGGAGAGAAAGAGGATTACCAAGGAGAAAAATAGTGGAAAAGGAGAGAAGAAAATATGGAGAAAATACATGAGAGTAGCACAAAAGAGGAAAAGGTAAGAAAGAAGAATCAAGAAAAATGGAAACTTTTGGCTAGAGGGAAATATTTTATTCATTATTCCATCAGGAATCTTACTTCCAGGCAATTATTTCATATTGGCTGCTGCCATCTGCTTACTGGAAAATTCTAAAAACAAGGCAACGCATCCCAGTTGTAAGTGACCATGATTAGATAGCATTGTCCTTCAACTATCCCCAATACTAGCTTACAAAGCACACATTAGTGATAACGCTAATTATGTTTAAGGTCATGGATGTTGGGCTGCCATTTATATTACAGCAAGAAGTCAATGCCAGAACACTGCAGAGCAATTTTTATTTGCAGGAAATGGAATATGACAAGGCTTACAAGTCTGTCATATCCTCATGCTTATAATGTCTACACAATAAAGGTATGTTATCAAGGTAGCAAACAAAGCCATATAAAATAGCTTGAACATGCAACTCATCAAAGAACCGTACAGAATGGAAAGTCCCTAATGTTTCTTTTTTCTGAGACTATTTCACTTTTATAACAACTAATACAAGTGCTAAAAATAACAAGTTAACTAAATGGTGTAATAAGAAACTATTAAATTTAAGCTAAATATATAGAAGAATACATATAGACCTATATTTATTATTATTTTAATACTTTATTCTCTATATAGAGGCTAATACTAGTATCAGGTGACAGGATTACATACCCTCTAAAATAAACCATCCTAACGTTTTAATATGCCAAAATAGAGGAACATAAGATTTCCATGAGCAAGAGTTAAAGTGAATGAATGTATAATATTATGCCTGTATTTCTTTTTTTATTTTTTTGAGACGGAGTCTCGCTCTGTCGCCCAGGCTGGAGTGCAGTGGCCGGATCTCAGCTCACTGCAAGCTCCGCCCCCCGGGTTTAGCCATTCTCCTGCCTCAGCCTCCCGAGTAGCTGGGACTACAGGCGCCCGCCACCTCGCCCGGCTAGTTTTTTGTATTTTTTAGTAGAGACGGGGTTTCACCGTGTTAGCCAAGATGGTCTCGATCTCCTGACCTCGTGATCCGCCCGTCTCGGCCTCCTAAAGTGCTGGGATTACAGGCTTGAGCCACGCGCCCCGCCTATGCCTGTATTTCACAAAGTAATTCGATAAACTGGAACTCAGGTGGCATAAGTGTTTAGAGAATAATATAACATGCAATATATGTTATTATTATGAAGAAAATATTAATTTTCTCTATTTTCTGAAGATTTAATTAAATATTCTTTCTAAACAATTTTCTTGATTTAAAATCATGCCCTAATCATGCATGTAAATCATGAGTAAAATCTAAATATACTATTATTGTAATGCTTTAGGTAGCACCCACACTACTTACTCAATTAGGGAATCAATACAACCAACTTGAATTTGATATCATGCCTTATAAATCACTGAATCATAAACTTTAACAATAACAACATTTAGTCAAAATAAAATTGAATTAAATTAGTATTTGCATTAGTTTAAAATGAACTATAAATATATTACCTTATTTTGGTTTGGGATTTTAATACTCTGGATTCAATAAAATCATTGTTAAATTTATTAATTTTGCATGACATAAAAATTTAGAAGTAGAACTTATTAAATATTTATAAAAATTAAGGTTCGGCAGAATAAAGATAATTTTATCACTGACTTTATGCTATAGTGAAATACATTTAAAATACATTAATTTAGGAATCATAGTTATTCAGATATGTTGTAGTTGACCTTTATATATTACAGAATTAGGCAAATTAATCTAAATAAGATTACTCTGGGTATGTTTACCAACTTAAAATTTGTATAGCCTATAAGAAGTGCATTTATATATTAATAATTGAATCATTAAATTATGATCTTTTTATGGCAACATTTTATTTGCCTAATATAAATTATGACTTTAAAGAAACAAAACTGCCTCCCTTCTAAAGAATACTGTTTTATGCAAACTTATATTGAAAACATTACATAATTAGTGAGTTACTGTGGCGAGAAAAGAACTCTTGTGCATTGCTAGTGGAAATTAAAATTGTCAAAAACTATATGATAAGCATAGTATAGAAAAAATGGTCTTTAAAAACTTACATTCTTTGACTCAGTAATTTCACTTTAGGAATCTAACCTAATAAAATAGGTAGACTGAGATTTCAAATATTTACTATAGGATTTTTATATAGTCAAAAATATACTCAATTTGTATTTATTTCTGCCCAACAATCAGGGACTAGTTGAATGAATTCAGATTCATCTATTTTACTCTATTATGTAGCCATTAAAATAAGGAAACTTTCTAAAGATGAAAAAAATGGTAACTAAAAATATGATATGATTGTAATTATGCAGAGACTTTAATAGACAATACACCAGCATGCTACAGGTAATGGGACAGCATATGGCTTCTTGCATTCTATGTTTTATCTTTTCTGCATATTCAAATATTTGCTAACTTAAAACGTAACATTAGTTTTCAAAGAGTGAATTCATTCAGCAAACATGCAATCATTTTTCAACATCTATATTTATGTCTTTAAAAGTCAGCCCAAGAATTTACTAACTACTCACTCTTTGGAATCACCACCAACTTCCAGCTATGCCAAAGCTTTTCAGCACTGTATGTGCCCATAAGTTAATTCTTTTACTCATCTTTGAGTTGTATTTTACAATTACTATCCTGGTGTACCCACTGTAATGCAGTTCGACTTCAGAGCACATTTATATGGTAGAAGATTTATTAATAAATCTTATAATCTACCGTCAGCATTTTCTTCTTATACAAAATTATAAGAGTTTCAATAAAATGCCTGTTAAAGCATTTGGCAAGGTCACAACTGGCTATCTAATTGTTAAAAATGTTTTTGTGTATATGTGTATAAGTGCATGTCAGCACACAGGTACAACCTACCTTATGCCCTGTGCATGCTGGAGTTCATTACATTGAAATAAATATAAGAGAGGCTCTTTAATTTTCACACCACATCAAACTTTTAACCACATACCCAATATCTAGGGCATATAATTTCTCTATGCAATTAATATTATAGAATATTTATACCTCAGGTATTTATCTGTAATAATGTTAGAATCCTTTCTCTCCCTATCAGTTGGCAAAACTACTCTCAGTTGACTCTAAGTGGAATGCTAGCCATTTATTTCTCTAGGTCAATAGTTTTTTCATTGTGTAATCCATGAAGTCCTGTGGCTTTTCTGCAAGGTGCCTCAGAGGTCACTGTGGCTGGGGCAGTGCATGAGAAGGGAACAAGCAGGCACAATTGCAAGCCTCTCAAATCTAATGCTCCACTCTCATCTATCTTTTAAAATTGCAATTCAGTATAAGATTTTGTCTGTGCTAAAAATGTAGTTTGATAACTAATAGTCCAGATATTTTCACACCTGTGTCAAGTCAGATCACTAGTAAACTATCTGTATATATAGACTTGATTTCTTTTCTTTAGATCTTCTCATAGATCTACATAAACAATACAGCATTCTCTCTCTTTGGTTATATGAAGAGCCCTATGAATTCTGGTCATATGAAGAGAATTATTATTTTGGAAAATTGCTATTAAGGATACTGATATTAAGGGAATAATTCTCCTTGGTGTTTAGAGCCAGGAAGAAGTTTGTCAATTCTGGTAAGCTCATACGTTTCCCTTTTAATATATAATGGCAACTATACAACTTAACCTCTTTCTCTTTATGTCTTGGCTTTTAGGAAGCTCAGATTTATAAGATGTCCTAAAAGCAATTGCTAGCCTTAGTGTACATTTTCGGTTATAACTATATCTTGACTTTGGCTTATTATTATTTCCCTATTTTTATTCTTCTGAGGTTTGACTGTATTTTTTTTCTCAATACTTCTTTAGAAGTAGACTAGGTACAAGCAAATGCCAACTAATAAAGGTTTCTTTCTTGATTCTTAACCTTCTCAGTCCTGGAGAATATCTGAACCCCTCTTAACCTCTACAATCCTCCAATAAAGAACTGCCTAAACCTGTACCTTATGCAAAAAGACCATACGCTTTCTATGTTGCTTTTTCTGATTCTCTTAGGGTTTAATGAGGTACTCTGTGGATAGATGATGCCAAATTATCACTAATTTGAACTTAACCTGAACTAAGTTGAAAAATTAATATGAACTTGAAGTTTATACAAGCAAGCATGGTGAAACCGTACTATTCTTCACATAATCCCAAGGTTCTTCTATGATAATACATCTGTCTGAAGACTGAAAACTTCATTTTCTTTGCCTGCTAGGCCAAAGTAAGCACAATATAATTCTTTACAAATTGGAATGTATTAACAGTTTCAATTCATCACAAAGACTACAGTTCTGTGTGGAAGCTTTATTCTATTACAAATTTTTCTTCTGTATAAGAAGAAACAGAATATACCAAGGATATGACACAAACAAAAGTCTGATCATAATAAAGGCTAAACTCACAATCAGAACCTTTAACTTCACTCAAATAATTTTCAGGCAATGATTAGTATATCTTAGAGTGAGAAGCTTATTGACATTTTCCCAGAAATCATTGCTGGCAAAACCTTCTCATGAGCCTCATAGTAAGAAAGAAAGGAAAGGAGATGCCCTGAAGAAAAATGTCTGATATTGCATTACTACTCTGCAGTTAAATAAACCAAGAGGTGAAAATATGACAAAAGTAGGAACTGACATATTTGCTGTTGCCTAGGTATAGAGACCCCAACTCCACCGCAATATTTAAAACTGACTTCACTGTCTCATTTTCACCATAGCTGGTAATAGCAGCATTAACCAGAGCAAGTGCCATGTCTCCCATCTCTTGAGCATTAAAATTCCACTGGCATTAACGCTTGTGAGCTCCTTTACTAGCTATCTGCACAGGATGTATTTCACTGCTATAACTGTTATAGTATTATGCTCACCTCATAAATATCCATTGACAAGCTGAAGCAAACAACTGCACTTTAGTTTAGACTTTTCAAACACAGATAGTTGATTTATTTATACATCACTTCTAAAAAAAGCTTACTAAACCTTCATGTTCCGTACGACAGTAAAGAGTGTTTCAAATTTAAAATTGTATACAAAGCACCCATACACATAGACACAGAGACAAATCAAGAGGTCCAGGAAATCGCTGATATAAGGAGAGACTTGAGAACACAATAGGCATTTTAAGCAGAGATTTTCTGTAGCAAATGGAGATACAGGACTGAAGAAAAGGCATATAGTATCACATCTTTCTCTCTGTCTCTGTCTCTGTCTCTCTCTCTCTCTCTATATATATATATATAAAGAATCTGTGCTATCCTTTGCTCTAAATAAAACTGCAAAATTTTGAGCTGAAATATAAATTCCACATACTCTTTTCTAATGGAAGCTCAACCTATAAATGTCCAATTTTACAGTAAAGACCACGCACCATATGGATATTCAGTAGATGTCATGAAGAGAAGTTCTGAGTTTGGCTGAAAAATTTACCTTTAAATGTTTTTTGTTCAGTCTCTTTAATCTGTCATGGCACCTGCAAAATTTTAGTGACTCTATACATATGGTCAATATTTATTTTGCAAATATCTATGTTTTTAAATATTTGTTGAAATTCAGGCATACAGTTGGCAGTTAATGATACACCTAAACCACACCTCATAAGATGAAATAGATGCTTCCAAATTATTAATTGCAAGTAAGATACATATCTAGATGTAGATATAGATATCTATAAAAATCTTTGTTGGAAATACATTCTTTTCTTTTTTTTTTTTTTTTTTTTTGTGATGGAGTCTCCTCTGTCGCCCAGGCTGGAGTGCAGTGGAGCGATCTCAGCTCACTGCAAGCTCTCCCTCCAGGGTTCACGCCATTCTTTTGCCTCAGCCTGCCCAGTAGCTGGGACTACAGGCGCCCGCCACCACGCCCGGCTAATTTTTTGTATTTTTAGTAGAGACAGGGTTTCACCATTGTCTCGATCTCCTGACCTTGTGATCCACCCGCCTTGGCCTCCCAAAGTGCTGGGATTACAGATGTGAGCCACCACGCCCGGCCAGAAATACCTTCTTTTGTGCTTCCTAATAAGTCAAAATGGGAGGTAGATGCCCCAAAAGTATTAATAAAGAGATATAGACATAATCAGGACAGAATTCTCTATACCTTTTTAGTTGCTTAACATTTATTTTGTGAGGCACATAATAGATCATGCAGAAATTATTTTCTGCTTTCTAATCTCAATTAGAATACAGATCATTTCATAGATCTTAAATCAATAGTAAAAAAATTATTCATAATATAATCTTAAAGCAATAAAAAACAGAAAGCAATATATGCATATTGTAGCATTGCTGGTGTTAACAAAAGATTGAAAATGATCCAAATGTCCATCAGTAAGAGACAAGTTGAATAAACTAAGATATAGATAGAAAATGGAATGCTATAAATAATATATATCTGTTAGAAAGAATGAGGAAAATTTCTATATACCATCATGGAGTGATGGACAGGATTTCTGAAGCGGGTTAAAATGAAGGAGCATATAGTATACGCACTATAGCATCTTTTATATGACAAAAAAGAAAAATACACTGGCATTAATATATGCTTAATTTTTAAAGAGAAAGAAAAATAATTCATTTGAAAATAAAATTGGTTAGCAACAGGTGGGAGGTACAGAGTAGACTGAATAAGAATGTAAATGAGATAAATTTCAATATATCTTGTTATATGCTATTAAATACAAACATGTAAATGTTTGACTTTTGAAAAACAGTTAAACAATAAAAAGAAATTCCAACAAATTAAAATAACCTTCACTAAGTGCAAGGCAGAGGCCTGCCAAAAGCACAGAATATGGCAGGAAAGCTGGTGTGGAGAGGTCCTATCACAGTATCTGAGACTTTCCTTGAGAGCAAAAAAGTAGTCAACTGAAGGCTGGGAGAAAGACAAGAAGGTAGAGAAATATTTCCTTCTCCAAAGGCACATGGAGCCTTCCCCAAGGAAATAGAAGCAGCCCACTGAAGGTTTGGAACATGGCAAGAGGAAAGAAAAAATATATAGCCCCGAGGGACCCAGAGTCTTCCCCAACCACAAGGTAGCAGCCTGCTGAAACCTGGAAGCAAAACTGAGAAATATCCCACTGAAACTGATGGGGCCCTCTCAGATTGCAAGTCGCTGGCCAGTCCAAGTCTGCAGGCAGAAAAATCAGTTTGAAAATGGGTCTTCCAAGCTACAGAAAGTTTGGCCAGGTAAGGGAATTGTGGCAGTTAGAGAGAAAAGAGACCTCTGCTGCAACTTTAGAAGCTTGTAGATGAACTATAATGGAAAGAGAGAGAGAGAGAGAGAGAGAGAGAGAGAGAGAGAATGAGATCACTCTCTACTGAAGGGAAATCCTTAATCCTATCCTCAAATTAATGAAAGCTACTAGTGAACTAAAAATAAGTAAGAGTAAAACTTAACTACAGATTAGCAACATGACAAAGGAGGTGGTATGTACTTTTCTAAGGGTAAATGTTACCTAGATGGGTCTCTTTTTTAATTCCCAATATCTAGCATAAAATTACAAATTGCAGGACACACAAAGAAGCATAAAAGTATGACCCATAATCAATGAAAACACAGATAATATAGGCAAATCTACAGATGGTTTAGATGTTGCAGTTAATAGACATGGACTTGAAATAGCTATGATAAAAATATTAAAACATCTGACAAAAAAGGTAGATAACATGCATAAAGATATTGGGAACATCAGAAGAAATGGAAACTATAAATAAGAAACTGTAATAATAGGATACCAAAACTAAAGAGAAAATACACTATATCAGAAATACAGAATGTATTTGGTGTTAAAGTAGAATGGACACAGCAGAAGAAACACTCACTGAATTTGAAGGTAGGAGAATAGATAATGTTCAAATTTAAAAACAAAGAAAAAAATAACTAAGGAGAATCTGAGCCCTATGGGACAATATCCAGTGGTTTGTCATATAAGTAATGTGTCCCATAAGGAGAGGACAAAAAATGGGGCTAAAAATCAACTTAAAAAATAAATGCTCAGAACTTCCTAGAATTGATGGAAGACAAACTTACAGATCAAAGAAACTCAGTTAACCCTGAGAAGGATAAACACATAGAAACGCAGGGAATATAGAGTTAAACTTCTGAAAACCAAGAATATCATGAAAGCATAACTTTTTCCCCTTCCCCTTCCCCACAATAAGATATAGAGAATGGTGATAAGCATGACATTTGACTTTTTATTAGAAACAATGGAGGGCAAGAGGCTATGGAACTCTCTAAAATAGTAAATGGGGAAAAATGTCAATTAAGATGTCTACATTCAGAGATAATACCCTTTAAAAATGTGGGCAAAATAAAGACATTCTCAGACAAACAAAATCTGAGACCATTTATCCACAATAGCTTTTAACAAGTGCAAAAAGTTCTTGAGACTGAAGAAAAAAGACATTATGGGGATGGAAGCTCAGGTTTGCAGGAAGAAATAGAGAAACAGGACAGTAAATATGTGACTAAATACACAAGTAACATAAATAAAGAAAATAAATTTTTATGACACTATTACTTAAAGGAAGAAATAATAACATAATGAATTCATAACATATGTATCAATAGAATACATGACAAGAGCATAAGGAACAGAAAGAAAAAAATGGAAATTATACCACTGCAATGTTTGCATATTGTTCTTTAACTACTTTAATATTATTTGATGTTATACTGAAAATTAAAGCATATTGTTATTTCCAGAGCAATCAATGAAAAACAAGACAGAGAAATGGCTATAAAGATAACAGGAGATAGAACATAGAAGAAAAACAATTAATGTTAATCTAAAAGATGAAAAGGAGGAACAGAAGAAAAAAGAATGGATATGGCAAATAGAAATCAAATACAATAAACTTAAGAACTGGAACAAATAAACTGGACACAAGACCACATACAGAAAATAAATATTTCAAGTGACTTAAGGCAGTATTTTACCTGTATAGCAACATTAGAATATGAACTAAGGATAAATAGGGAAGCAAATAAATGTTTCACTTAATTCACCAGTCTCAATTTTACTGATATTTATTATGAATTCATAGTTATATGGTGTGATGGTTAATATTGAGTGTCAACTTAATTGGATTGAAGGATGCAAAGTATTGTTCCTGGGTGTGTCTTCAAAGGTGTTGCCAAAGGAGATTAACATTTGAGTCAGTGGACTTGGAAAGGCAGACCTACCCTCAATCTGGGTTGGCACCATCTAATCAGCTGCCAGCATGGTCAGAGTAAAAGCAGGCAGAAGGACATGGAAAGACTAGACTGGCTTAGTCTTCTGGCCTACATCTTTCTCCCATGCTGGATGCTTCCTGCCCTTGAACATCAGACTCCAAGTTCTTCAGCTTTTGGACTCTTGAACCTTTGACCACAAACTAAAGGCTGCACTGTCAGCTTCTCCACTTTTGAGGTTTTGGGACTTGGGCTGGCTTCTTTGCTCCTCAGTTTGCAGATGGCCTACTGTGGAACCTTACCTTGTGCTCATGTGAGTCAATACTCCTTAATAAACTCCCTTTTATATATACATCTATCCTATTAGTTCTGTCCCTCTAGAGAATCCTAATACATATAATATATATAAATGATAGGGCAGATAAGTAATTACATTAATATTGTTAAGACTAAGATTTTTCACGTTGGAGAAAACAGATGAAAGTATAAATTCAAAAACATTCAGTAAAATCCTTTAATGCTAAGCTGCAATTGTAAATACACTATTAACTCACCATTTTTTTTTTTTCCAAAACCACTGTATTTCCTAGTTCTGCCTGCTGAAAAGGCCTAAAAGCAATGACAGTAAAAATGAGCACCCCTAGTACTCAAAATGTTTTCTCTAAACACCATTATCTACTAAAAACAAATCTAGGACTCCTTGGAGTTGAATCATTGATTCCAGTTTTGGAAGAGAAAATGTAAAAGATGCGTCTGGGACATATTATGCCAAAATGAAAGAAATTAATCAAAGACTAATGGCTTCATGTCAAAAATATATAGCAATCAATATGATGAATCAGGCTTTTACTACCTGCCTCCTCTGATCAATCTTGGTATCATTAAACATGTAACATCTTATGTGATGCAATATAAAGTACATAGCACCACCTATGAATAATCTATGCCAAAATTAAAAGGCAAATCTGAATCAAAGGGTACAGAATATCAGTGTATACATGTGTTGGGGATGAGTGCTGGAGAAGTTGCAATTTTATAAAAAGTATATAGGTGGTAGAGAAACCATCAAGTGCAAAGGCTGTGGGGAAAAATGTCTTTGTCATATCTGTGGAAAAGGCAAACAGATAACGTGGCAGGAACACAGAGAGCAATGGAGAAAGTAGAAGATGAGGTCAAACAGAAGGCAGAAATCTTACTATACAAAGTCAGGTAGCAGTCACTTATAAATCTTCTTTATCTAAAGCACATTACTAATTATACAAAATTAACATCTAGATCCATTCTCATCTCTTTTACTGCAGATGGAGGTAAGATAAGTGACTTATGTTTCAAATTCTTAAGATTCACATGTACAAAGCACAAAACAAGCAAAAAACACCCATCAGACAATATCAGACTAAAGAATCCAAACTACAATCTTTATGTCAAATAATGGCTAATTGCAAACAAAATCTGTATTTGAATCACGCATTTAGAAAAAAATCCAAATGAAAGGCATATTACATCACTATCAGGTCGGAAATAGAATAAATTAGTTTGCTTAGAGTGGAAGAATGTTAGTATGAAAATAGTAATTTTTTGCTAGAGTATTTCTAGACTCAAAATTTTAAACCTCACTTGTTAATACCACACAGCAAAAAGTTTACGTGCAACTCATGTATTTCTTCTTAGAAAATTAGGCATTAAGATAATCTACTTGCATTACCAAGTTGCTCTTGGCACATTTAAAGAGAAATTCTGAATGTTTATATATCAACACTGAAAAACATTTATTGAGATTTTCCTAATGTATATGGCTCTAGTGATGCAATGATTTATTCCTACCTTACTTAGGTTTCTAAGAATTAAATCCTCACTTCTAGGGCTCTAAAACAATGTATATTGTCCTAGTAAAAATTTTGATAACTAAAAGCCTCTACTGGATTCGTATAGATTTTCATTAGCTGTCTCTACTTAAAAATGTCCATAGCTCTTTGGGTCATTTTGCCAAACAGCTAAATTCCTATACAATTTGAGACTAACTGATTTAGCACAAATATTTAAAAACTTCACTTTAAGTTTCTGAACTGATACTTTATGGAAAAGACTTTGTAGAAATGTATAGTTTTTAAAGCTTTATTTTGAAGGGCAATTATGGATTACTTTCTGAAAGCTTACAAATAAAAATTTTTATTAAAAATCTGCCTAAATCTTTAACTGAAAACCTATTTACTGTGATGCTGTGTTTTGTTGTTTTTTTTTTTCACCACAGCAAGTGTTTAGTGAACACATTCCACATATTTATTTCTAACTGAAGAGGTGCGTATATATATTCAATTTTTGGACAATTGATTTATGCCTTAGGTATTTTTATTATATTTCAGAAAAACAATTTTAAACAACCACCTAGGTCATTTATTACATCTAATAATAAGATGTAATTTATTACAGATGTATGACATAAAATGATGTATATGTTTTAATAACATAAAAGTAATATGGATTAAAACTCTGCACACTATACTTCCACATTCTAAACTGCTAGAGCAGCAGACAAATGACATTTCTTGCTAAACTTACACCATGCAGAGCAAAACTTCTAGGAAACGTGAAATTGTATACACTATAATTAGGCTGATAACAGAATGAAATCCCTGCTTTTATGTGCAGATGCAAGTCTAAACAAGCCTTTCATTCATATCCATAGGGATTTATATTGTAAACATAGATGCCACTGTGACCCAGATGTCATTTCACTGATCAATGAATATACAATGGCATTTAATGGTGATTCCTTGCTCACAGTTTGTAAAGAAACTAAACACACATCAATTTTGTTCTTAATGAATACAGGCATTCCTAGTCTAAACAACTTATATCAACTAACATGAGTAAGTCTTAAAATAATTATGGAAATATTAAACCATCTCTAGAGATATACTTAATCCCATTGAAATGAAAAATGTAAGCTTCCAAAGTTTAAACATTTAGCACATACAAGCATACAGATACATTCAAATAAGTAGAGACATAATTATGATAGTGTTTCAAAATACTAATTGACTAAAAACTAGTATGTATTAAGTTACCTTTATGTGCAAAGAACAGTTTGCTTCTTGATCCAGTGAACTAAAGAATGCTGAAGACATATGCAGGTAATAACTCAACATAAATCCAAGAACATGAAACTGAAATTTAGGTCTACCTACAAGTCAAATATTGGGTCTAGAGCTTGTGCAGATACATAGATAACACAGACATATAGAGAGAGAGATACAAATATAAGGTTAGCTGCAAAAATTATATTATAAGCCAAAATGGCTTTCTAAAACAAAAAGAATATAATTAACCTATCATCTTAGATAAATCAAATAATATAATTAGACTTTGGATAACAGCAAAGTTGATTCAGTATTAATAACACTTCTCATTTTTTTTAACAAACAAATCTAATTTGTTTAACATCCATCTTCTTTTCCCAGATTGTAAGCTCCCTGTTTCTTTTTCACTATCATTTCACAAGTGCTTAAAACAGTGCTCATCCTATAGGATGAGTGCTTAAAAATATTAGCTGAATGATCACTACTGGGCTTGAAATATTAAATTTAATGTAGGTAGTCAATAGCTATCTAAAGCATATAATTGATATTGCATCTGTATGAATATTGAAAGTTTCAGTGCAATAATACAATGACTAGCAAGCCATAAAACAAAATACAATGGTCGACTTGTCTAGAAATACAAACATGAAACTATAAAATGATATTTCAGTTTTTGCTAACTGACATGTAACAAAACGATAGTGGTAAACATTCCACAGGCAAAAGTCTTCCCGGCTTATGTAGTCACGTGAGCATTCAAGTAGGCCTAGATGTCCTGCTTCCTGTATGTGTGGCCCAGTAATTAATAGGGAAGTGGCTGAACTGCAGGATGCAAGTGTTCTAAACCAGGAAACAAGTAGGCATCAGAGAGGGGCTGACCTTGGCATCAGTTCCAAGGAGAAAGCAGATGGTAGGAAGTGGGGTCTGTTTCATGCTGAAGCTACCAAGAGACAGAAAAGATGGGGATGAAATATATATTCTAAGGCCATTGTGAGTCTTAGATCGAAATACAACACACACTTTGACAAGCAAAAGTGGTCATTACCACATGTACACGTATCATGAAGTAGTGAAAGTCTTTAAATCAGTGCACAGTCAACTGATTTCATAGGTATTTATTTTCCTTTATGCCTCTGTTATTCCCTGTCAAATAAATAAATATTTGAAGAAAAAGCATGGTTTTTCTTCATACAAGTGGCAGAGCACATGTGCTGTCTCTATCTGTGTTGATACAACTCCAGACACCAAGTCATGCATCAGGGAGGAATCCTCCTGAATTTATGGATTATTAACATTATTAAATTTGGAAAAGAAAACACAATTCATGAAGATTTCCAAAAACACACGCATATATTGTTTCAATTGTAGATTTGGGGAGTACACGTGCAGGTTTGTTATATGGGTGTTTTGCATAATGCTGGTGTTTGGGCTTCTAGTGAACCCATCACCAAAATAGTGAACATAGTACTCAACAGGTAGTTTTCCAACCTTTTCCCTCCTCTCTCCCTCTCTTCTTTTGGAGTCCTCAGTGTCTGTTACTTCCATTTCTATGTCCATGCCCAAATACATATTTTTTAAATGCTCTCAAAATTGATAGCATTTGCTGACGAGTGTAAAAGTGTAAGTACTGGGTACTTCATCAACAAGTAAAGATTTGGAATTTTTAAAGGGTTAAGAACATTCTTTAAAATAATGAAAAAGGCCAGGTGCAAAGTGACTCAAGCCTGTAATTCCAGAATTTTGGGAGGCCTAGGCAGGAGGACTGCTTGAAACCAGAAGTCTGAGGCTGCAGTGAGCTATGATCACACCACTGTACTACAGCCTGGGTGATAGAGCAAAACCCTGTGTCTAAAATAAATAAATAAATAAATAGAAATGAAACATAACTTGATAAATCAATTTCAATTACTATAGCACTTTTAAAGTTCATGAAAAAGTTCTTAATCTCTAATGCATTATCAGAGTTGTTCTTCTTTTGGCAAGAGATTATTAGAAAAATTATTAACTCCATGACAGGACTAGAACACAGAGATTCTTTAGCATTAGGAACATGGAAGTGTAGAAAACTGCAATTACAAAAAATCTAGTGTTCACAAAGCTTACTTCCTTTAAATTTAGCCTCTGCTATAGTTTTTAAGTGAAACAACTAAAATTCTATTTCAAAATCTTTTCACTTGAAAATACATCTTTGGTGACTGAAACAAACAAAAAAGCTCCTAGTATTCATGTATCAGTACAATACCATGATAAAAATTGTGCTGAACTGTCATACTCTCACCTAACATCCTATCATTACAGATAGAAAAGCTATATGAGATGACAATGTAACATTTTGTTTGAATGGCATCCCTGAGAAAAATCCAACCACAGCAGCACATTTTTTAGATGTAAACGTGAAAGATCGGTCATTCTAAATACATATCATTGCATTTTTTCATCAAAGTCAACACCAATCTTTTGAACTTAGAGAAGGCTGAATGAATAAAATATTCTTGTGCTGGCAAACCCCAAACCTGGACAACTGTATCAGCATTTTTATTTAGTTTCTTCTGACAACATCAATGCACCTTGCAAAAAGCAAGCCAGCTGTTCATTCTATTTGGTGCTATTAGAAGTCTGTTTTACAGACTTAAATTAGAGTTACTCTTTCGTTTTTTTTTTTTTTTTTTTGGAATGATGATGGCATTAAAGCCTTTAATAATAAAAAAAATTTATGTGGGTTTCTTGGGTACTTCTATTTTTAAATATACAATTTAACATATGTTTAAAACAGAGCATATGGAAATAAGAAAAAGCAAATTTGAATTCCAGGCACAAACCCTGGTTCAAATGCTAATACCATGTAAATGTATTACTTTATAGTAACCTTCAATCGGGCAGGTTATTGAGACTCAAAATTAACAAAAACAATCTCTTTGCTGTAATAATACTAATTTTCAGGACCTACATTTTCCACAGTTGGTTTGTCATTGTTCAGGTTCTACAAAATTTATTTCCAGTTTTTAAAAGGTTATATCAAGAGAGTCATTCTCTTTGTATGACTGGGGTCACATCTTATTGAGTGACATTAAAAATAACACCTTTACAAATCAGTCAGTGAATAAATTAATTAGCAGTAACCACTGAGTACTATCAGTGTAACAACGTTCATCTATCTACTTAATTGCATTACCACAGAGGTGGTGTCTATGAACAAGGTAAGTTTTAAGCAACTGAAGTCTGACAAATAAAATTTTAATGTCATTCAGCTGTTCTTCAGACATGAAGAATTTGTAACGCATTTTTCTTTGGTTGCTTTTCACATTTATGAGAAAAAGACAAACTATATCTAAGAAAGTGGACTGAGAAAATATCTACCATCAATCAGAGTACCCTTAAACAATGACTTCAATGTCCTATGCTCTTAACCTTGGGATAATTGTACATCAAAATTGATATTCAAAATAATGGCTATGGCAAACTTTCTAGATTATTAAATTCCTGCTGAATTAATTAAGTGATTAGTTTATGTTCAATAAATCATAAATACTTTTAAATAAGAATATGTATCCAATATCTTTAAGAATTAAAACCCTATTTTGGTTGATATGTTCTTGTGTATGTTTTTGAAGGAATTTAGTTAACCATGATATTCAATTTACCAAAACGTAGCAATCCCAACCATTTCTACAAAAAAGTTTGTTATACCATGCTATCAATGAGACAAGAATGTGCCTAAGTTGATGTCAGAAGGCTCTAGCTCTAATCCTACCATTTCCCAAACCACAGGTCAAAGTTTCCATCTAGCAGGTTGTGTTAGCTTACATGGGTGGAATGAGGAAGAAGATGATTGCCATATCAAAGCAAGTAAAGAAATCTGATTTTAAGCTTAGAAAGAAAAATGAAAATTTATAAAGATTTGTAAAGACTTGCATATTAAAGTAACTATTATTTTAAAAAAACTATTTCATCAAATGTGGAAACAGTTGAACATATCACATCTGTAGGTATTTTTAAATACAATAAGAAGTCCAACTACATTTCTTATGTAGGAAATCTGCTGTGAAGTTACTATAACTTATTATCTAAGTCTTTTATCTTTGTATTCCTATGCCAAGCAAAAATGCCTGAGCTGGGTATGCACAGTAACTGTACAGGTATCAGCATTCTGATGTTGATTACAGTCTTATTCACAGTAGCCAACATATGGAAAAAACATAAGTATCCATCAGCAGATAAATGGATAAAGAAATTGTGGCATATAAATATATAGGAATATATATTTCTATATATTATTATTCCTATGTGTGTGTGTGTATATATATATTATTCAGCCTTAAAAAAAAAGGAGGTACTGCCATTTACGACAACAGATGAATCTGAAGGATACTGTGGTAAGCGAACAAAAATAGATATAGAAAAAAATACTGCACTATTTATTTCACATATCTAAACAACAAAAAAGAGTTAAAATACTGTATTATATACTGGAAATTAGCAAAGAGAGTAGATTTTAGGAGCTCCTACCACACACACACATGCACTCACGTGTGCACAGTAACTATGGAAGGTGATGGATATGTTGATGTGTTTTGCTGTTATTAATCATTTCATTATATACAGTTGTTTCTCAGTATCCACAAGGGATTGGTTCCAAGACCCACATGGCAGATATCAAAATCCGCAGATGCTCAAGTCCCTCATATAAAAATCGCATAGTATTTGCATATAACCTACTTATGTACTCCTGTACACGTTAATCTCTAGATCACTTATAGTGTCTAATACAATGTAAATGCTATGCAAATACTTTATACTATATTTTAGAAAATTGTATTATTTTTATTATTATAGTATTATTTAGTTTTCCCAAATATTTTCAATCCATGGTTGACTGAATCTGAGAATGTGGAACCCACAGATAAGAAAGACTGTCTGTATGTGTATATTAAAACATTACGTTGTATACCTTAAATATATGCAATAAAATACAATTTTAAAAATGCATGTTACCTGTTTACAGATAGAAAAAAGTAGAAGCTGAAAAGAACTGCCATTATCATACTTCGCACCTGTTAGGATGGTTGCTATTCAAAAGAACAAGAAAAAAAAGAAAATAACAACTGTTGGCAGGAATGTGGAAAGATTGAAATCCTCATGCATTGCTGGTGGAAATGTAAAATGGTGTAGCCATTGTGGAAAACAGAATGGTAGTTCCTCAAAAAATTAAACATAGAATTACTACATGATCCAGTAATCCCACTTCTGGGTATACACCTAAAAGAGCTGAAAGCAGGGACTCAAACAGACATTTGTACACCCATATTCATAGAAGCATTACTCATAACTGCCGAAAAGTAGAAATAATTCAAGTGTCTCTCCATGGACTAATAGATAAGATGTGTCATATACATACAATGAAGTATTATTCAGTCTGAAAAAGGAATGAAATTTAGATACATATTACAACATGAATGAACCATAAGGCACTATGGCAGGTGAAATAAGCCAGACACAAAAGGATAAATATTGTATGATCCCACTCATATGTGTTGTCTAAAACATTCAAATTCATAGAGACAGAATAAAATAGTGTTTACTAAGAATTAGGGGAAGAAAAGAATTGGGAATTATTGTTTAATTGGTAGGGAGTTTCAGTCTGGGATAATGAAAAAGAGAGATGGATAGTGGTGACAGATGCACAACAATGTGAATGTACTTAATGCTACTGAATCATATATTTAAAAATTATTCAAATGGTAAATCTTACGTTATACATATTTTACCACAGTAAAAATATTGTCATTATTTATAGTATTTTAAAATCAACTGAAAAATTATCATAATTCATAAAATGGAGTAATATGGTACATTCCAGATATATACAAATTTAAAAAAATCTATATGGCAGTAATAAGTTAAGAATAGTATGAAAGATTTGTGTTTAAAGAAAAAAACATTTACTAAATTCTTTTAAAAGTTATGTTCATCTTTTTTCATAAATTACTAAAGCATGGTTATCTACAAATATAGTTATTATAGTTATTTATCATGCAGTCAATTCATTTTAATGTAACAAAACTAGTTAGGGCATGTACAAAGAAATTAGTGCTTTGTATGTATGTATTTGCAAGGCATAAAGCCAAGAAAATACCTGACATTTCGAAACTCAAGTGTAACTCAAAATTATATTTTAGAAACATTATTATCCTAATCCCAAGAGAATGCTTAACAGAGTCCAACAAAATCTTAGCTTTATGTAATAATTAGAGAAGAAGTAATTCAGGGTATGATTATCCTAATAATTTAGAGTGCGGGACAAAAGAATTGCTGTTTTCTCACTGGCCCTCCTCTCAGTCCTTTAAGTTGGCTCTAATACAAGTCTCCCTGTCTATTGCCTACAATTTCTGGTGGAAATAGATAACCACTACTGGGCTCACAGACTTGACCATCAAAAAAAAAAAGGCGCAGGGCAGGTGGGGGAGGCGGGCGAGGGGGGGGCACAGTGGCTCACCCCTGTAATTCCAGCACTTTGGGAGGACAAGGCAGGTGAATCACTAGGTCAGGAGTTCAAGACCAGCCTGGCCAAGATGGCAAAACCCCATCGCTACTAAAAATACAAAAATTAGCCAGGCGTGGTGGTGGATACCTGTAATCCCAGCTACTCTGGAAGCTGAGGCAGAGAATTGCTTGAACCCAGGAGGCGGAGGTTTCAGTGAGCTGAAATTGTGCCACTGCACTCCAGCCTGGGCAACAGAACAAGATTCAGTCTAAAGAAAAAGAAGGAAAGATTCTGAGTGTTGTCAGCAAAAGAAGAGAAAGAATAAAGTTGTGGCTAGCTGTTCTTAATGTTGCTGCTAAGGACAAGATTCTCAGATGAGACAGGCCCCTAGGCATTTTACATTATGGCATCTTTCCCCCTACAGCTAACAGAACAAATACCGTTGTGATTCTGAAGACCTTTCCAAACTGATATATATGTAAATATACAAAAAAAAAAAAAAAAAAAAAAGTCAAGCAGGGAAACCAGTTACAAACATCTTTGAAAGTATAATTTGAACTATAATCTTCTAAGTTCCACAGGTATATAATAGTTTTCTGACAACAACAGCAATAATACTAATGACTAACCATCACACAATGTAGTCCTTTTTATACCCCAAGTGCTTCTCTAAATGCTTTATAAGCTCTGGAACCATTTAATCATTACAACGGTCCTGTGACAAGTACTATTATACTGAATTTATAGATGAGGAAACTGATGCTTAGAGTGGGCAAGTCATTTACTCAAATCTTCCTAGCAAAAATGGCAGGTCCAGGATTTGCATACAGAAGAATCAACTCCAACACCCATAATCATAATCACCACAGCACTAATGAAATTCTGTCTTGGATATTTGTATAGATCTTTTAAAACTACATTAGAGATAATAAAATATTATCAAATGAAAACAGGAAGAAAAGCCTACCTTTATTAAACATACATCCAGGGGGAATACAGAAATTAAATACATTATAATTTAAATCTGAAATGTATTATGAAGATGAATATGAGATATATTAGGAAAACTTATATAAGAGAGACCTTACCTATTTTAGACCATAGAAAGTGAACTCTGATCCCTAAAACCTATAGTACAACACAAGCTAGTACACAAGGAAAGCTGCGGATTAGCTACATTAAGCTCTAAAAGTATATATTTTTCATTTTGGATGGAATTCTTTTCAAGAACATACTCACATTTCCATCTTCCTAAAATGTGTTGTCTGCACATGCTTTCATACTGAAGATAAAGTTTTATAATTATGAACATTGATTATCAGGATGTGGTCCATCAGAGCCGTCAGGGCATACTGGGGAATAAGAAGCTGTCTCTTCTTGCACTAAATGACCCCATATTGCAGTGCTTGTCTGAGTCGCGTGTCTGTCCTCTCATTCTCTCCTTCTTTTCCTTGCAACTATTACATCCCACTAACGTGTAGTACCCATCTTTAGCAGCCCCTCTGCCCCAATTCTATTTCCCTGCCTCTAATTTGGAAGCAGTATGGAAACCAGATAATCAAGCATACTAAAAGTAGGTATAAGATAAAAATAGATATAGTGTAAACGAGCTGAAACTTTTCAACATCTATTTTTACTGATCGGAGGATTATTTATCTATGTATTTCCACTTACAGCTCTAGAGTGTATTATAGATATGAGAGTTGTTGATCTATTTTACAATACAATTTAAAATAATATAATCCCAGAAAGATTCTACAGAATAATTCAGTATCCTGATTATATGTTGAATATAGCCATAATTTTCCTAAATAGAATTGTAATATTATTAAGTCTACATTTCAGCACATTTATCAAAGTTCAATTCAAGTGGTCTACCAAATCTAATCACCTAAACCAAACCTCACATTAAGTATATTTGTCATATAAATGCACACATATTCAAATTGTGTACATAATTTTGCTCAACTTGAAAATCTTGCAAATGTGCTTTGTTGTACTTCCTTATTTAAATGTTTGGTTTTAGCTTCTTTTGCATATCACTGCCTAAAAATAAATAGGTATTGTATTTTATTTTTTAAGAAAGAGCAAATGAATAGAGTTAGCTTTATAAGGGTTTAAGTCAGGGACACCAGCTGCAAATATTTTTTGCTTACCAATGTGTCTTCTTTCCTAAATTCCACTTGTGCCAACAGTGAGTAAAATGTTCTAGGATTTCCTCGCTTCTTCTTCTCTATCTCTCTCTCTCTTTCTCCCCAACCACCACCCCCCCACTCCAACTTCCAGATAAATGCCAGTCATTTGGCCAGGGCTAACTCACAGAAGGTGCAGCAGGCACAGATGGCACTAATGCATAAATGTAATCTAGTAAAAGAATGCCAACGCCAACCCCGAAAAGATTCCAAATAACGCAGTGCACTTACAGGAAGTCTGTGATTGGCAAGGTTAAAGCTGCAACTGTGAGAGCTCACTGTCTGTTCCCAGATCAACAATAGAAATTCTCAAGCAAATGAGCATATTTAATTTATTTGCCACAAATGCATAAATTTAGATGGTATTCAGATAAATGATATATCCTTACAAATATGGATAATTTGATTTGTGCAACTGTCAGAACACACTCAAGTATTCATGTATATCTGAATAGCTACTGACTCTGCCCAACCATTCTTTATTTCCTTATTTTTTTCTCTATAGTACTTGCTACCTGATATCATTATTTGCTCATTAATGTACCAAAATACGCCTCCTACAGATACTCTCACTCATATCATTCTTCAAATTACTTCAAATTCCATGGGTATTCTGAATTTTTTTATCTGCCTCTTGAGCTAGAGGTAAACCCGACAAAAAGAGAGACTTGATGTATCTTGTTCACTAATCTCTCACAGTGCCTGGTAATAAATTGTCAATTAAATGAATATTAAAGAAAATAAAGGGATGAATAAAGGCACTCATAAATAATATATGCTTACATGTTAAATAACACTAATATACATTTGAATTTATTGTATACTGTTGATATGTTATCCTGAGGATAATATTTTCTCTTTCTTTTTTTTGACCAAGTCATATCACCATACTCTAACTGAAATGCCCACCACAAACCAAGGCCTTAAACATGCATGTTTTGTTAAATTTTAAATACAAGCAAAATATTAATAACATTAATTCTGGTTCATAATCTTGCCTGTATCTATCCCATGGTAAAGTTTGTTTCTTGAAGAGTGGCAGCAAGAAGAGAAAAGAGTTAAAAATTTAGAATGTGGTGCCCGGGAGCAGTGGCTCACGCCTATAATCCCAGCACTTTGGGAGGCCGAGGCTGGTGGATCGCCAGAGGTCAGGAGTTCCAGACCAGCCTAGTCAACATGGTGAAACTCCATCTCTACTAAAAATACAAAAATTAGCTGGAAATGGTGGCGGGCGCCTGTAATCCCAGCTACTTGGGAGGCTGAGGCAGGAGAGTCGCTTGAACCTGGGAAGCAGAGGTTGCAGTGAGCCGAGATCATGCCATTGCACTCCAGCCTGGGCAACAAGAGCCAAACTCCGTCTCAAAAAAAAAAGAAAGAAAGAAAAGAAAAAAAAAAAAAGCATGTGATTCAATCTACAGAGAACTAGAAGATTAGCGAAGGAGGCATTGCAGGAGGGTAGCAACCACACTGCAGAAAGGATTCCCTTGCATAATTATTTAAGTGGCTCATCACTCCTTAGTGGCATAAAAAGGAGTGATACATTTTTCTTGGAAAAAGATATTCCTTCCAAATTTTCCATCACAAACCTTTTTATTTTCTCCTTAACAATACCCTCACTTAAAATAAAAGTAATCATTGCTGCATTCGTTATAATGGTGCCCTCCTACCGTGAAAAACTATTAAACATCCGAACACAGAGGACTGCTAAGTGGACTATAGTAAATCTGGTAAGATGTTAGGTGACTGCTATCATGAAAACCACATAATATAAAAACCAATAATGAAATAATTTAAAAGTAGGACAGAAATCAGTATTTACATTGTATGGGTTCAACTATGTTTTAAAAAACAGATTCTGTTCAAAAAACAGATTCACAGGAAAGATCAGGTGCCAATTATTTCTCCTCTGTCCTTCAGAAACTTTTGCAATTTGTCTTTTATATAGTATTTGTTTTGCATTTTAAAAAGGAAAATATACCACCTTAGTTATCTGTATGTTTTACCCCATCTCATTCCACAGAAAAAAATCTGAAGTTACCTTTTATCCATTGTAATCTCACCACTGAATCATACTGTTGGAAGAAAGATATTGGTTTGGTTTTTGTTTTGTTTTGTTTTGTTTTTCTTTTGAGAGGGAGTCTCACTCTGTCACCCAGGCTGTAGTTCAGGGGGTGATCTCGGCTCACTGCAAGCTCTGCCTCCCGGGTTCACACCATTCTTCCGCCTCAGCCTCCCGAATAGCTGGGACTACAGGCGCCCGAAACTATGCCCAGGTAATTTTGCTTTTGCGTTTTTAGTAGAGACGGTGTTTCACCGTGTTAGCCAGGATGGTCTTGATCTCCTGATCTCATGATCCGTCCGCCTTGGCCTCCCAAAGTGCTGGGATTCCAGGCATGAGCCACCGCGCCCAGCCAATTGTTTCTATTGTTAGAAACTATGAATAGCCATTCATAATTCTGAGTTTTCTTCTGAGATATAAGCTGTAGCATATAAAACTGTGTATGTAAAATGCAATAAAATAGTTTCTGTGACAAGAGTATCAGTAAATGACCATCAGTGCTTTTGAATAGGATGACAGGAATTGTCAAGAATGCAGGTTTTCTTTTAAAACCAAATCTGGCCCTGTGCGGTGGCTTATGACTATAATCCCAGCACTTTGTGGGGGCAATGCAGGCAAATCACTTGAGGCCAGGAATTCAAGACCAGCCTGGCCAATATGGCGAAACCCCGCATACTAAAATACACGCCTGCCATGGTGGCATATGCCTGTAATCCCTGCTACTTGAGAGGCTACTTGGGAGGCTGAGGCATGGGAATCATTGAACCTGGGAGGCAGAGGTTGCTATGAGCCAAGATCATGCCACTGTACTCCAGCCTAGGTGACTGAGCAAGATGCTGTCGAAAAAACAAAACAAAACAAAATAAAACCTATCATTTAAGACTCTCTTGATGTTTTTGCCTTATTTTCCTCATTTATAAAATGTGGAAAGTAATAGCAGTTTACCAGAGGGTTGCTAGGAGAATTATGAGAATATGCATGAAGCTTAATGCCTGATACGTGATAAACATTAAAGAAATGCCATGCATTGCTACTATTTCTAAGAGATCTGAACTGGAAAATAGTTTAATACATAGACTTGTTTTAAATAAAACTTTAAAATATATGTTGGGACAAAAAACTCTTCCAAGTAGTCAAGTTTCAAAAAAAAAAATCTGTCTACTCAGCAGTTCTTTCATGAAGGATACACACCAGTCACTGGAAAGAGATCTTGTCTGCTTTCAGGAACTGACTTTGGGCCTTCTGTTAAGAAAATAACTGAACAGTGCTGGCCTTAGCTAAGAAATTTTAGATAGGTTTGTAACATGCCCTTAAAATTAAAGTACATGCCCTCTACAAAGGTGGAGAGTTTAAAAATTACGTCACTGCCCTCCCATTTTTTTTTTTTAAGGCACTACCATTGGCCAATTAGAAAAAGCACCTTTTCCTCCAGGCTGGATTTCAGCAGTCCCCCCACCCCCACCCTCTCCATTACTCCCTCAGTTTCCATCTTTATGCAGGTCATAATTTGCTCAACTATAAACAGCATTCTTGAAATTATATAAAGCTTGTGGGTTACATCATGGATCACAAATATGAAAATAAATTAGTGACAAAAGACTTGGGGCCAGATTGTCTAGAGAAAAATACTGAAAATCAAAAGAGGAGCTCAAAGTCCAGCTGAACGGGAAAAAAAAGGGGCCATAAAACTGGAGAAAATGTCAGAAGGAGCAGGGTGAAGCCTGAGTCAAAACATTAATAAGAGGAAGCAAAGTGCAAGATAGTACACTGACATTTATCGATATAATTGCATGGCTAAGGCATGTGGGATAGTGAGAAGAAAGTCTTATCTATTTTGGATACAGATATTATAATGTGAAGAAATTTTAAAACACTTCTATACTTAAATCAAAGGACTTGGAAATCTAAGATGAATTAGCAACAGTTAGCTGTGCCCATTTGTGTGTACACTGGCTACTTGTGTTTGGAAGGAACATTGATATTTCACATTCATTGCAGTAAAATATAGTACATTTCTATTGTGGTCCAGCTGTTGCATAACTATATTAAAGAGTGACACTTGGGCTGATGTACTCTCAGGAGATGACTCTGCTCCCAGTGGAATCTCTCTTCTGAAACAATAAATGCCTGTTCCAAAAAAAAAAAGAGCACCTTAAACTATGATTCCATTCCAAAGTTGTAAGGACATGGAATTAATTAGGATTTAGCAAGTGTACAACCTCTAGCCAGGGGTCATATACTCTAATCTCGAGATATTATTCGTAGTTCTCAATGCAGAGAGTAACTACACATTATTTTTACTATCACTACAATACCACTTTTTAAAAATGTTCAGATGTTTTAATCATCACTATTACACAAGTACTACAAATGATATAATTAGTTATAGGGGCATTCTTATTTGCAGAATATTTAATCAATCTCTCTTCAGATAAAGTTTTACATGACATAATGCTATTTAACTGTCTTATTTTCAGACCTGTCATCAGAGCTTAGCTACTCTCTTTCAAAACCATTACTATTCTCCTTCACAACCTAGCACTAAAACTGGTTGCACTGCTTTAGAACTTTGCTTAGATACTTCCTACACAAGTTTTCTCCTTCATCTCACAACTGAAACCTAAATGAACAATCAAATTATTCTCACGTTTTTCTAATTCTACAAAAGTTTCCTTTTCTTTTAAAATAATTTACGTTCTCATAAAAGCTTAGGTATAACTGCTGATGGGAGAAATTAGTGAAATATTTCGACAGTATTCGAGTTGGTCTCAGGGACTGGGAACTAATGCAAAAGGAATAAAAATCCTTTATTAAACCTAAAAGGGAAGAAGGAAAGACTAACACATGAAATAATTAGAAAGCAATTAATTTAAAAATTATTGCACAATATTTAAACTAATTCACTTTGAGTTCTGATTATTCATTGCACTATGGGTTATAATCACCTTTTTGTACTTATAATCATTCCCACCTAGTACAATGGTACCACACTTGTAGTACCATACTAAAGGTACTACACTTTACCAATGTACTATACAATGGTAAAAACTACACTTATATTTTCTATCACTTGCATAATGCTAGGCAGAAAGTCAGCAAGCAATCGATAATTATGTATTAATTCAATCATTTTAAAGCATTTTTTCATTTTAATCTTTGTTGCAAAGAAGAAAAAATGTATTGATAATTTTTTACTTTTAATAAATACATTAGCTTTAACTTTATACAGTTTTAAAACACTCACAAACTTAATTAAGCTTTTAATTCAGTTATAAATAGGAATCAATCACTGTATTCTCAACAGTAGCATTAAAAAAAACCAGGTGGCTATTTCATATTCTTAATGAAGCAATTGCTAGTAATAGGATAACCTCAAAAGATTCACATTTGGCTCAACTAAGTTCCTTGAAACTTAATTACATATAGTCATCTAAAACAGCACAAAATTGGGCAGAAGAAAAAAATTTTTGGAAGAATCTTTGCAATATCCATAAATGTTTAGGCTAGTTTGGCTGATTTCTGATTAACTGCATTTGGACATTATCTTCACTGAAAGTTTCACTGTAACATACTCACAGAAAACTTTTTATCTGCAAGTGACTTTTTGTGCCACTTGCTTGGGCCACTTTTTCCCAACTCTAATTTGCAACTTATATCTACCCTGAGAGAGGTACTGCCTATCAGGGTATAGTGCCATACTCAAACAGATGTGTTCCATTATCTAAACTAGAAATAAATAAATCATAAGATGTTATGTGTCACTAACAAGGTAACAACTTGAAAGTTTAACTATATATTGAGCATCAGTTATGTACCCAGCACTGTGCTAGTGTTTTTAAAACCCCCTAAGAATACTAAATAATTGATTGCTTTTAAGCAAAAACAAGAAATGATATTTGATGTCTGGTTACTGCTTTATCTAGTTTTTAATTATAAATGACTGCCCTATCCAATCCTCATTTCTAGGAATTGGATATTTCAACTTTGCAAAAGTTATCATGAGTTTGATTATAAACATAATTATTGACCATTTAGATGAAGGTGGTCAAAAGGTAAGGAGGACACTGAACAAAATGGCAAGTTCTCTTGCTAAGTCTGAAGGCAGAGTGTCATTCATTTCTGAGTTTGAATCAAGCTAATTAAAACCTGCCAAAGGCTTTGCAAAGCCTAATGCCATTGGTAGTGCTGCTCATACAAATTACGAAATATTTTCCTCTAGAGGGTATCTTTGTGAAGCACAGAACAGTGACAGAAAGGCAAAGAGGAGAGAGTTCTAGAATTCAAGCCCATTAAATGTACTCTAAATGCTTCTGCATTTTCATGCCAAGCTCTCTATAACTAATTCAGCCCCTACAGAAAAATTTAAATAATGCTGAAAAAGTAACACATTACCTTAAGTATTGCTACTTTGTTATCCATTGTGACTAATATATTGTATTATATATAGGAATAATTACTACTGTTATACTCATTAAAAATCATTAAATCATGAGACCATTTTAAACTGCTGTAGTAGGAGAAAAATGTTCAGATTTTTACAGTCTCATATTCTGGCACCACACCAAAAACATGATGTACTGCACTGCTTGGGGGAAAAATGTGAACATGAGTTGTTATACGTAAGTGTATATTTCTAATTTGTGTGACAAATAAACGGTATTTTTTTCAGCCTTCACAATTAAAAAAAATTGCATACACTATGCCTGTCACAATATAAAAGTAAGCCATGGGCCTAAGCTGTAACCCATATGGTTGGTGCACATACATTTCTGAGTTTGGTACAACATGCTTTGTGTTGGCAATTTTAATTTCAATAGCCCATTAATCTTTTAAATACATTAAGCATGTCCACCACTGCTGGCAGACTCTTCTGCCCTTCTGAATCTCCTTTCTAGCCCAATGTTTTCTCCCTAGAGTTTGAGCTTTCAGCATACAAAGTGACTCCTGCAAACAGGAAGATAAAGAAATTTAATTAAAATTACAGAGTTGTTTTGTAATTGCTTGATGACACCACAATTTTCTACTCTAAGTTTTCTAAAATCAAGCATAAATGCATTTGAAACAGAAAAATTTATGTTTTTAAAAATACTACCCAAATTATTTAACTCAAGATCTGGGGTTGATTTCAAACAGCTTTATTGGAGACAGATTCTTCTATACCAGAGTTATTTAACTAATGAGTATGATGTGCCTTTTCCTTTCTGCCACATTTCTTATATAAAAAATTGTTCACCAAAGGCAACGGTGAGAAAGCAAATATGCAGCAATTTATTGCCCAATAGAAGAACACTAAGTAGGTTAAGCAATATGTACAAAAGTCTAGTATGGAAATCACTTTTTTAGGAACATGCCCCAAAATTTGATATTTAACAATAGTTAACCTAACCCTGGAATAATCTTATCCTTTAAAATTCCCATTCCAATTTCAGCTTTCAGATTTTCATTTCAACCATCATTCATCTTACATCATTTTATTAGAAGAAATTCACTGACTGTTTATGTATTGTTATTAATGGCTAAAATAATTCTTATACATTTACTCTATGCCAGGCAATCTTTTAAGTGTTTCACAGGTATTAACATATCTAAACTTCACAAAAAATAAAGCAGGGAGTTTATACAACATAAAATAAAGCTGAGAAAGAAATTTTGTATTTTCTGACTTGAGAGCTCCAATACAAGTTGAAACCAAAATACGTAGTTTTTGTTAGATACCTTGGTATCACAGCCATTCAGAATTCTTTTATAGTATTCATTTGACATCTTTCTCTAGAAGATTTAGTCATCCCACCTCTGATATGATGAGAATGGATAAAGGAGTCCCATAGAGTCAGAAAAGTCTAAATTAAACCAACTAGAATCTGAATCAAATGTATTTTAGCCATTACAATAGGTCCTACTTTAATATATTTGTTCCTACAAATAAATATATGCCCTAGATATGCTCACTGCATAATGATCCTAATTTTTTTTTTTAAAGTTGAAAGCAGAGAAAGTTTTTTTCAAAGTAGAAGATGTAAAATGGCAAAATGCAAGATGAAGGTAAAAGTGAGAAATAGAGATACAAATTTTGGAATTATAACTGTAAGCATGGTAAAACTAATAATAACAAATATTTATTAAAAACCTTCCAAGTTTTAGTCACTAAACTTTATGCTTTATTATCTCGTTTAATCTTCAAACAACCATGTGAGGTAAGTGTTGTTATATATAACAATCCCCATTTAAAATATTTAAAAGAAGAAAAGGAAGTTTAGAAAGACTGAAAATTTGCTTCAAGGCACAAGGTTAGTAAAAATTACAATCAGGAATTGGAATCTAGATACGGCAAGATAGTAATATGGGTTACTAAGTTATGTCGTGGACCTCTGCAAACAAACTCTAAGAGGAAGATTTGTGTGTGACAGGTTTCATGGGGTAAGTTTTCAGAACAACCCCTGTTTCTGTGAAATGCAGCAGGATTGGGCAAAAGGAGAATTTGTATGGTGTCACATTTGTAACAGAGGTCTCAGTCAATCCCAGGTAAGCTCTGAAGCTGGAATGGCCTTTCATGCTAACTAGGGCAGGAGGCCAACCATTGCAATCTCACACCAATCAATCATTGAATATGGGCAGCCCCAGGCAGGGGCTGTAATCTTGGGTGCAGGGGAATTTCCTGAAGAGGAGCTTAACTGCAAATTGTCAGTAGCCAACCCTTCCGGCGGCTGAGGGAATGAGTGTCTCCATCCTGCAGGGTTATCTGGTAGCACATCATAGTACCCACTACAGTTATATTGCATCAAATCGAGAAAATCGAAACACTTTCAATAAAATACATTTATAAGAAAAAAACGAATAGGTGATGAATCAACAAATTCTCCCTGTTTTTGTTTTTAATTGGAGATATTTATTTGTTTAGAATGGTTGCTGTTGCCTAAAGTTAGAGAAAAATATATACCATATAGTTTATATCCTATAAGTTAAGGGTACTAATCCTAAAACCTTAGGCTCTAGATACCATACAAAACAAAAGGGAAACCATGCTTTAGCTTTTCTTACTAAAGATTTAAATGCCCATGTAGGTAATAATACAAATTGCTCTTAATCTCTTCTGTGTTTAAGCTACCTGCTTCTTTTGGCCAGAAGCAAACAGGAACTCAGCTGTATTAAATGAATCAAAGGCCTCACTTCTCAGTCAGATGATGCTGTTTTAAGAGCATTAAGAGAAGCTACTCCCAGTTCTTCAGTTCTTCCCATTAAAATAGTTTGTCCTTCGAATTTCAGGCTAAATGAACCATTTATCAGTTTTTAAGCTAGCTCATGTCAACAGGAAAGAAAGTTTTCATAAGCAAAATATGAAATTGAAAGAAAAAAGTAATTATCCTGCTTTGTATTGCTACCTCCTCTTATAATTGAATCTGTTCTTGCATGTTAGTTCAGTGAAATAAATCTGATTACTTGGGTAGCAAGGTCCTATTCACAACAAGGATTGGTTTGGCATGACCATCATTCACATTTTAAGTGCCACAAAGATGAAACAGCAAGACAAACTCATAATGTTAAAAAAAAAAAGTTTTTTATTTTGTCCCAGCAGAACATTTTCTGACCTATAGCTTCCAATCACCCTTTACTGTGGGTGATGTCAAAAACACTTACTGCATAAGCAGAGACCTGTGTTTCCTTTGCCACAGACAATAAATCTTTAGTGTCTTCTCCTGATACGCATCACTCCACTTGCTCTCAAGAGGCACTATACGTCTCTCTTGCCTTCCCCCTCACCCAGCAAGGTCACTTTTGAGTGACAGCACAACTTATTGCAAAAATGTATAGACATGCACAATAATTAGTATTCACTTGTAAGTACTTTGTCAGTAAATATTATAAAACTCTGGAAAAGACTTCTTCCCAAACATAATGTATTCATAAACTTAATTTCACAAATACAGATTTGAATAAGCCCATGTAAAAACAGATTTTGACCCTACCTTTTCATTACTATTATAAAATTATACTTTATCCAGAAGGTATGCATTTGAGAAATTAATTTTAACTTCATAGAAATCTCCTTTTCGAGTAATACAATAAATTGCTAGTTGACTGTACTCACTTCTAGCTTGCAAAACCAAAACTTTTTCTCAATTAATGATAGAAACAGTGGCAAAAAAAAATATGTAAGATGGAATTATTTTTTAAACTATTAGCCTTTCTTAACCAGGATTCCATGAGTACATTAGGACTGAGAGCTCAAAGCCGTCTGTTATATATTAAAAACTAACTTCTCATCAAAGCCTCATGCTAGTTATGTGGCACCCTTTGGAGAATTGGGAAAATACCCCTCAAATTACCTTTTCTGTTCTGTGGTTCAGAAAAGAGGACTTGGTTGAAAAATGCTGTTAAAAAGTGACTCAGGTTATAGAACTCAATCAAAACCAACAAGCAGGTAAATTAAAAAGCTGACATTTGAATGTGAACTTTTGAAAATAAAGCTGAAGTCGCATAATAAATACAACACATGTGTTACTCCAAATTTCAGGCATGACTTATTTTGTTTTCTTAAAGTGTCAAATTAAGATACACAGAAATTCAGAAGCACATTTTAGATTAACTCTTCTAAGTAAAATAAACCATAACAGATGCCTATGAATAGGGTTTTAAGGAAAACAAAGATTATACAAATCTAAAAATAAGTTTCAACCTTCAATCTCTGAGACAAAGAATTTCTAAACCCATTCAATAAATATACACCACTATGATGACTTAAATTCGTGATTCAAACCATGATGGAGGTTTCTTCCATTTCCACTTTAGTAACTTAGTGAATTCCCTGCCTGTCTCTCCTGTCTCTCTTTCAAACTAAATGCAAAGAAGGAGAAGGAAGGGGAGAAGGAGGGAAAGGAGGAGGAGAAACAGAAACAGAGAAACAGAGAAAAGTCTCTGTAAGTAACCTAGATCTTTGAATTAAAGCAAAGTTTTTAATGTAGGCATTATAATACACTCTGCACATGATTTATACACTTTGAATTTCATCATCATCATTTCTTTGAGTCAGCACTATTACTCCTTTCTCTGATTTCTCCTTCAGTTCTCCAATATTTTTAATGGGATAAAGAGACTCTAAATCCAGTGGCCATACTTTATGTTCAGAAAATATTACCTCTTAATAAATGTCTGGCTATTATTACAAAACTAAGAAGAAAAATCCTTTTAATGTGAGTGGCAGAATGAAAATTCATCAATTTAGGTATAAAATGTATTTGAACACTATAAAAAAGGAAAGACAGAGGACACAAGTACCCACAAACAGGATGAGAACAGACAGATAACGGGTTTGGCACATTATGACATGACGCTTACATGTCTGGGATGACTAAGAGTTATCTGTTAAATAGAGGGTGACGGGTAGTAATTATTCCAATGCAAGACACTGTACACTAAGCATCCTAGGATGGCTAGGATAAAGTGTCAAATGCAGGTCATTAATGATAACAAGGACGGGATTCAGCTGCAGCAGCTGTCACTGTCCCAGGTGGGTGACCATACTGTCATAATCCTTATCGCTATGGAGGTCTTCCTGGAAAAATACACATCAATATGGCAGGTTAAAAAAGTGTAAATGATAAGTATTGCTTACAGAAATGTATTCACAAAATCTCAGTGTCTTCAATGCCCCAGGAATTTATTTCTTGGTAGATTATCTTTTTAAGTTTCTAATTCCAATGTAAGTGAAGCTTTGATGTCAGGAAGCTCTGAGTTTAAATGTCACAACTTACCAGCTGTTTAACCTTTTTTAACCTCCAATGTACATAGTGGAAAGCCTACTTCATATGAGGATTAAATAAGAAAAGGAATGTAAAATAGGTGGCATATAGAAGGTATGGATAAATTTTAGTTTTCTCCTAAGCCAAGTTCTACCCTGAACAAGTTGATCAAATCTTGCCTGAAATTACTTTCTGTTAGCAAATAAATTTCATTCTTGCAAACGTTTGCTGCAAATACATCAGTTTACAAATACTATATTATCATCCAATATTTTAAAAATAAAGTATATAACTGATTATTATATTTGAAATTTTATGATTAAGGGACAAGAACTGCTATCATATTAGTGTTATTGTCTTTGAATAATAAAATCTATAAAACTATTAGAAAACTTCCATTTCTAAAAATTTCTGACTCGATATTTATTATTTTGTTCAACATCTGTTCACTTCTTTTAAACTAGTCATCTTAAAACCACTGAATCATCAATCCTAAAAAGTTGAAGAAATACAGCCCAAAAGTACTTTATCATCTCTATTCATATTCTTTCTGCCGTCTACTTAAGAATTTAATAGTTACTATTTGTGCTATTCCTCACAAATGTCATTATTTTATTTAACACCCATTTTTCAGATACCATGGCCCATAAGACCCTGTAGACCCTCATCTCTTAGTTATTACCCTTGTCGATTTACAAAACCCTCCACCATTTTTGGAAGAAAAAAGGCCACATCTCCAGTGGCTACAAAAGTATATCTCTTGAAAGAAAGAAGCTATGAAAATAGCTGCTGCAAGTTAATAGCTTCAAAACATTCCAAACCAAAGCTACTATTTATTCTCTCCCCTCTCCACTCCCATTGTGGATTATTCTGATACTTCAGTTTTTGTACATCCCATGTTATCAAAAATGGCAAAAAATTGGAAAATAACATTATGCCAAGAAGAGGTCAAGATGCTATTTCAAACTTAAAACAAACAAACAAACAAAACAGATGCCACTTTTGACCCATGAGAGAGAAAATATCCACTATTAAAGTAGACCAGACTGATCCTCAGTTCCTTAAACACTCTAAGTTTCAATGATCAAAAGAGCCTCTTCAGTTTGCATGTCCAAGCCTGACGTTCCTGCCAAATCCAGTATTCCTAACTTTCTACTGAGCATTTCCAATATTTTCTTTCAAGCTCAACTCTGTGGCACCAGCCTCAGGTTCTCTATCCTCTCCCTCTCTTCTCTGCTACACACCTAGCACCACATAGTAATCAAGTCCTGTTAGCAGCCCCCTTTCAACTCAGATTGTCCCTTTCTGATGGAGTGCTACTGTCTCATGGGGGCCCTAACAGGGTGGTTCCTGCATTAGCCCAGTTGCCTTCTGCTCTTACCTTCAGTCCTTCCAAGAGTATACTGTCTGTCACCAAGATAATACTTATAGGAAAACAAAACAAAACAAACAAAAAACCCAGCTTGTTTTCATGAAGTCTTAGTACAAAATAAGAAAACAAAATTCAATAAAATATTTTGGTCTGATGGGACACAGATTTATTTAAAATTTTAAAGTTGAGAAACAGCAATAAATATTTGTTGGACATTCATAGCTAAGTGCTAGTCTAATGTACTAGATTCTCCAGAACTGAACAGGACTCTGCTGGGTGTGGTGGCTGGCTCATGCCTATAATCCCAGCAGTTTGGGAGGCTGAGGGAAGGGGATTACTCATGGTCAGGAGTTTGAGACCAGCCTGGCCAACATGGTGAAACCCTGTCTCTACTAAAAATACAAAAATTAGCCAGGCATGGTGGCAGCTGTAATACCAGCTACTCAGGAGGCTGAGGCAGGAGAATTGTTTGGACCTGGGAGACGGAGGTTGCAGTAAGCCAAGATACCGCCACTGCATTCCAGCCTGGGGGACAGAGAGAGACTATCTAAAAAACAAACAAATTTTTAAAAAACTAAACGGGACTTAGATTTATTTTCTATTATTTCCCCACCTATAGCTCTGAAGTTGCTGAAGAAAACAATTGAATCACTGTCCCAAAACAAATGTAAATGTTCCTACTTTATCTACCTCTACAAATTCTTCAAGATTAACTCAACTCTCTCTTCTATAAAACCTCACCTTACCTCTTGGTCTGAAGTATTCTTCCTTAATAACTCAAATAGCAATTAACGTCTAGACAATTCATTTAGAAATTAATTAGGCATCACTTTTGTGTAATCTCTTCTGTTACTGCCTTGAATTGATGTTTAAATATTTCATTATTTTACATTGTATATGTGGATTCTTGCCCTTTTGAGTAATTACAAACTTGTGGATAACTATGTATTAAATATTTTGGGGTTTCAAAGACTGCCTGAAAATAGTGAGTACTCAAGAAAAAATGGCTAATTTTATTTTATTTTATGCCTATCACGTCGAATTCTAGCAAATTTTTTCAAACCAGCAAAATTATTTGATGTGGAATTATAATTGTGGCGTTTTCAAATATATATATAATAGGTATATATAAACTATTTGCTGTTTATATGTAAATATATATTTTATATATTTATATATAACATATATCATATTTTATATATGATATATATTTTATATATAATATATATAATATATAATATATAATATATAATATATTTTATATATAATATATAAAACATTTTATATATGATATAAAATATTTTATATCATATATTATATATAATATATAATTCTAATTAGATTAGATTCTAATTAGATTCTATTTAGAAATTAGAATCCATCTCGACTATACAACTGGCTTTATCTTCTGCTTTTATTTGTTAATTGCATTTTGCTTGCTCTGCTTTGGGTTATAATTTTTGAGGTTCTACTTTATCCCCCACTCCATCTAGACCATGACAAATTCCTAGCAGGTAAGGATTATCTAGTACTCGCTAGATTTTTTAAAGAAAAAAATTTTTTCTCCTGAGAACCTGTTGATAACTTGTAGCTTATTTTCCTTTGTCTAATCCTACTAGAAAATATTTTCACCAAAAATTTAGAAAAGTCACAAATGTTTAAATGCTCATATGTTAAATGTTCCAACGTGCCAAAAACAAAAATTATAGCACTTATAATTTCAGTTTTAATATTCATCTGTAATCTTATAGAGAATATATTGTATTTTCATTAACACTATTAATTAATCCAAAATTTCACTTGTTTATTATTTCTAAGATTTCAGAAACAAAGCAGTAAATGTTTATAAATGATTAGAAAAACTGTTTGCTATAAAGAGTATAAAAAGTCTTAAAATGTAGTTTATATGGATATTTTTCTTATGCCTTCAGTTATAAAAACCGTCTTGTCATTACTATTAATAACAGTAATATTATTATTTTATACAACAGGGAATACAAAGAATGATGCCCTGGGAATAAAGAAGACCTACTATTTCTTATAATCTGATAAAACATTTTTTTCTCAGCAATATATTATATAATATTAGCATGCCACAACATGAAAGTCTTTCAAGATGACTCATCAAAATAACAAGTTCTATGACAGCTGTATCATGGGGAACCCCTGGCCCCTCTATGTGAAATAAGGAACGAAAGGACTGAGGTGTCTACCACAGGACCTAGTGTTGAAGGCAGGCACACTGAAGAGGAGGCCGACCTTCTGATGCTCAACCCTCAGTTCCCAGTACTCACATACTAAGGATTTCTCATTAAAAAAATGGCTGGCAGCCCATTTGCCTCAGTTTTCACTAACGTACCTGAAAAGATATTAATACTTTAAAAACCATTTCAGGGTTGAATTTTTGTAAGATGATTTTGGGCACACTATTTTCAGACAGATCAAAGAATAAATTTGATAAGTGAAATCAGTTGTCCCATAGATCAAAATAAGAGCTCAAGCTCTCAGAATGATCTGGGAAATAAACAGTAAATTCAAAGTAAATTTAATGGAAGTCTAAAATGATGAAAGATTCTGAAAACTAGATTTTAAGAGGGAATTATAAATAATAAATTATGACTGTGCCAACAGTATCCTAAACTAAAAGTGATGCCTTTTCCATAGTAAATCTGAGAGCTTTGATATTTGAAATATATAATTTGAGATTATGTCATAATCTTAGCCTCCAGATAGAACTCCTTTTGCTTTGATTTTACAGGTTAGAAATGACAATCAATTTTAATATTTTAATATTAAGACTAACATGTTGATTTACTTTCTACCACTAATTATATTTCATTTTTGTAAGTAAAGTATACTACTTTACAATTATTCTTAAGTATTGGCCTCTGGACAATATCTGTAGGTGCTTAAAAATCCACAAATAATTTTCTGGTCCCAAATTTACAATAATATGACTAAGATACTTAATATTTATGTATTGTATATATTATATTTAAATATTCACTAGTGATTCCTGTGTTATGAAAATACTTCACTAGTACTTCCCATTTATATGTTGGCCTTTTCAATTTAATTTTATTGTTAAATTTTTCTCAGTTCAACACCTGGGGCTTGTAACTTATTAACATAACTAAAACACTAAACTCTAAACTGCTGTGCATTTTCTGTAAAACTGACCAATAAACTTTGAAACATAAAGCAAAATCTACATGAACTAAAGTTTTCATTAACATATTTAACTTTAGAGTTAATACCACTTATTACCTACCGACCTGAATGAATCTGGCACCTTGAGATCTCTATATAGTTGTTGTTGTTTGTTTTTGAAACAAGGTATTGATCCATTGCCCAGGCTGAAGTGCAGGGTCACTGCAGCCTCAATCTCATGGGCTCAAGTAGTCCTCCCACCTTGGCCTCCTAAAGTGCTGAGATTACAGGTATGAGCCACCATGTCTGGACTTACTTGACATTTTAAAGTCTCAGTTTCCTTATCTTTAAAATGGCAATATAAATATTTTACTGTGAGCTGTTTTGAGAATTAGCGTAACATGATACGTATTTGAAATATTTGAAATATTAAGCGCCTAAAAGTTTGTCATTAAAAACTGGGCCCAGTGACAGGCATCTGTAGTTTCAGCTACTCAGGAGGCTAAGGTAGGAGGATCACTTGAGCCCAGGAGTTCAAGGCTGCAATGAGCCAAGATTGTGCCACTGGACTCTAGCCTGGATGAGAGCAAGACCCCAGATTTAAAAAAGAATGAATTTGTGATTGAAATAATATTAATTCAGGATTTTGCTCTATTTATAAAAAATATCTGAAATATACTTTCATCTAATTAATAAAGAATACGTCATATAAGAAAAAAATCAAGATCTGTACTGAGAGGTTTTTTAAATGCATTCAGAAGCCAGACCGGAGGTCAAAGGCTGGAGGTCAGAGGCTAGACAAGTGTTATTTGTCATCTAGTTAGCTGTAGGTAAAAAGACCACTTAATAAAATGAGTGTTTTTAGCTCATTTAAGTAAAAGTAATCGATTTTCATTTAACATTTGTCCATTATTGTTAGGTCAAGTTGGAAAATCAATTTCAATGTGACCCAATGGGAGAACAGCTCCATGTATCCATATATATTTAATGACAAGAACACATTAGTACTCATTTGCTTATAACAGTATTAAATAAAATGATAGCTTGTGTTTAAATTATTTTACAGTTGTGACACAAGGCAGTAAAATACAGCATATCAAAATGACAATGGAGATAATCTAATATCACACATTGATCTCTTCTTATTTTGAAAGAAGAAAATCAGTGAGAAATAGGCAAATTTTATAAAGACAGGAAACTGACATAAAATTTAAATACATATACAGATCTCTTAAAATCTGTATTTCCCTTACTCTCTTTCATATGCAGTTATTTTCAAATTATTTTAAAGTGTAACAAGTAGCAAGATATCCATTATGGATCTAGAATCATAATGTGTTTATAGTCACTTGAATATGTCTTCAAATACTATGCAGAATATATGTCATTTTTTAGTCTTAAAGTAACTTGTAAAATGTTTATATATTTATTCATTATTGCTGGGCTCATGAAATGTCTATTTACTTTAAAAAGTGTGAATTAATTTAAACATATCCTAAACAATAAGCTAGAATTTCCACCTGCATGAATTATTCTGTTCAAATATTGTTAAAGCCTACTCTCTGAGGGCAATGTACAGGGTTTTGGGGATACCCTTTTGAGCATAGGAAGAATCTCATTTTCATAGAGGTGGGTTGGTTGAAATTAAAAAACAAGACTGCTAGAATTCAAAGGGATCTTTTTGATCATTTATTTTTCTATACACAAATGAGAAAACAGAGGACCAGAAGGATTAGAAAATTTGTGCCAGACTGAAGCTGATAAGTAACAGTATTGAGATCCCAAGGTCCCTGACCCCCAATGCAGTGTTCTTTCCAATATGCCACCAAGGGCTATAGGAATGGCTCTAATTTTTCCTCCTTCATATAACTCACTTTCCCAGCTCCTAATCTCTTGCATAACACACTTTCTCAGCTCCCAGTCTCCTGCTACAGTTTGAAAAGCAATGTGCAATTCCTGGAATATATAAGCTAGTTCATCCCCCTTGTGCTTTTGAACACACTTGTCCCTCTTGGAGAGAATTGAAGTGGGGATGCCAGTTGCAGTATACGAAGGCGTTGAATTACACAACTTCTAAGCTTCCTTGTGATGTAAAAATTCCTTATTCTGTATAAACTTGCTGTAGAATTTATTGCCACTTCTAAATATTAAATATTATTTATAGATGCTATATAATTAAATGTATATTATATATGTGTATTGTAGAGTAATATGCATGCATTCTGAATATACGCCAAAGTAACTTATCAGTAAAAACATAGATACAAAGTTGATAACTTAGGCACCAGAAGCATCGGGTTCAAAACTGACATTTCAAAAGTGCCTCCTACATGTATAATTGCCCTAAGTCATTCAGTTATTGCCTGAATAGGCAGAGGAATCAAGTGCTGCACTGTAAAATGACAGCATGGAATAACGAGCACTCACTGGATTTTAAAACCTGACTCTCAATCTAGATTCTGTTACGTTTGGCAATGTACCCTTGGGAAATTCACCAAACATCTCTAGATCTCAAACTCTTCATCTGTTAAATGAGGACAATATGACACCGAACTCAGCACACATAGGACAAAAATGTGATAACATAATTAAACATACATAAGACATAGTAGGTGCTCAGTGTTAGCTGACTTGGAGTTCTGAACCTTCCCTATAAAAATAAAGTGTACTCCTCTCTCCTGAAATTATGAGTTCCTCAACGACTACAATACCTTACCACCTCCCATTAGACACATAAACATCACCACGCACACAAGTATATGTATGTGCACGCGCGCGTGCGTGCACACACACACACTCATAGAAATACTGGAAGTACTGGAAACCCAAGCTTCTATTCCCGAGAAGCAAGGAAGGAGACCCCTGCAAATCAAGAAAAACAGCTGAAGCCAATAATCCCTGTTTTTCAGTTAATGAACCTAAATTTGTGTTCTAAAAAACAGAGTGGATTTATATTAGGAAAAAAGTGTTCTTTCACCTAAGAATCCACTTGATCACTTGACAATCCACCAAATCCACCAATCTGACCTGTTATATCACATATAATATGACCTGCTATATCCTAATTTTTATGTGATTCCTTTTGGACCCACAATGAAAGGCTATCTACACAGGCAGAAACATTGACATAGGGCTAAGTTACTCAGGAAAACACATATTATTTCCATTCCTTTTACAAATTTGAGAACTCTCCAAGAGTCTAATTCTAACTTCTTTTGCATCACATTATTATCCAATTCAAAGCTGTTATTATTCACAGACTACAAATTAAAATCTAAATCCTTAACATCTGCAGATTTTTGCATCTTTGATAATTAATTAATAGGTACAAAATAAATTGGTTGATAAATGAAACAAATGAACACTATTTCATTTGTATGTTTTCCTACTTACATTTAAAGATAATCCTTAAAGGAAGAAAACACTGCTGCAAAAAGTATAATATATCTCAAAGCCAAATTTGTGATTTTAAATTTGTAGAAACTTTAGAATATCTAAGCTACTGCTTACATTTTACTACTGAAATTTACTTCACTGTCATTAGAGGTAAGATATATGTGTGAAAACTAAAATAATTCAGTGTGCTCTGTATTTTCATTACAGAGCTTTTCTTTTTATTTTGTTCAAATAAATGGAGAATATGAGATATAATCTGGAAATCATATTTTTGAAGTTTTGAGCCTTACCTGTTTTTTAAAGATTTCCCCTTGAGGGGTTACAAGACACTTTTCTGTAGTCAAAATTTTCATAAACAATATGGTTAGTTGCAATTTTACATTGAAAAATATCATAGAGTAATAATATAGACTTAATGATAAAAAAGTATTAACTAGACAAACATTAGTGGAACAGCAACAGGGAGAGGAAGGGAAGGAAAACAAAATTTTAAGAAAAGACTGTTTAGTCATTTCAAGTTTCAATCTGTTTACTTCCAAGTGCTCAGGGCAGCAATAGTGAAATATACAACCTTAAAAACATAGTTTATAGTTTATTATTTAAATAACACTTCATTTTCCTACTGCCTGCAAATTATTAATTAAAATAATATCTCTTCCCTATTCTTCATCTTTTTTTCTTTTTCTTTTCTTTCTCCTTTTCTAGCACTTGATTCTCTCTCCTTCTATATCAACTCATAATCTGATGTTTCCTCTTCAGTGAAGTATTTTGTATGCTGGTAAACATGAAAGTAATATTATTCAGATTTACTGCTGGTGCTGTACCTAGGGATTTTATTTGAATTTATTGATACTTGTCTGTCATTCCTAACTACCCTACAGTAACTGTCAAAAGGTGAAGTTCTGAATATTAACCCAAGGAAATATTTGAAATATGTAAATGAAAATATTTTATCTCACACACACACACACTTCTCTCCTACCTAAACTTCTTATCTCATAAAAGAGCATCTGATGCCAGAGCATGAAAAGTGTATTAAGAGCTTAACATCAGTATTAATAACTCAGATTTAAAACTCTTAGCAATTAATTAAGATTAATCACAACAGTCATCCCCTTTTCTCCAGTGTAACACTTCCTCACATTTTTCCAATCTCCCGTTCATGAGCCCCTCCATGCTCATTTCAGGCTGTGAAAATCAAAGGTCCTGAAACTTTGATCCTGTTATCTGCTGCTTTTTGTATCTGAGATTAAGGAAGTAGACATCGGCAAATTTACAACGAACAGTTCAGACAGCTGTCCTACTTTAAGCAGTTAATGGAAAAGGAACTAATCTAGTTAAGAGCATAAGACTAGTTCATAAATCTGGATTCAGAGGACAGTTAAAACCATCCCACCTCTTCTGGAGAGTAGTAACTGAATTAAATTCTCTTCTCACTGTTTGTTGAGAAGAGCCAGCATTTCTGTAAACTGGACTAATGAGGCACTCAGAGTTAACATAAGCCATATATAGGCCAGCACCATAAATGATTATGCAAAAGATTAATTAAGATTAAAATATATGATTTGGCTAGGACAAATACAGATCTCACAAGAATTCCGATCACTGAAAATTTTTCTTAAATAGAATATGAAATAAAGATCAAATCTGTTTTAAAAAAGTGAAAAAAACGCAACCGCAAGCAAAAAAAAAATTCTGAAAAAGACATAAAAATCAAATGCCTTCATTTGTTCAAAATTTAGCCTAAAGGAAAATAGTTTTGTTGTGTTTTTATAATTCAGAAAATGTTCAATAGATTTAATTTTAATTTAAAAATTAATCATCCAAAATGACTAACTTTAGCCCCATATAAATAACATTTTTATGTATCAGCATTCTCAGCCATATTTTTGTAAATAATTCAAACTTGTTAAATTTCAGAATTGTTCTGTCTTAATTTTCTCAGTAGCTTAATTTTATAAGTAGTAAAATAATAAGTATAGATAACAGAAATGTTTAAATTCTACAAATTCAAATGATATCCCTCTTATGAATCACTGGGATCTAATGCACATATTCATTAATGTATAATTTATACTCTTAATTATAATAAAACTAAGAGGAACTCTAATATACAAAATTCTGTTCCTCGAATCAATATCTCATGCATATTACAGGGTAATTATGTTATCTGATGGCATAGGACACTGTAACCAGAATTAGAAAGTTAAAATCTTGACCCTGCTCACGGAGCTGTGGGAACCACAGTGGTGTGCTTAAGTCTCGTGGGCCTCAGTTTAGATACATCTGGTGAAGGATAGAGCAAATGATTGAGAGAAAAGTTATATAACTACAATCTGAAAAACATACATGAGGAAAATGGCTAAGTCCCGTTAAACACAGACAATGTAGTGACAACAGGGCGTCGAAGCGGAAAATTCATATAAGCTCTCAGAGACACGCAAGTGGAATTCAGGAGGGAAGGTCGCATTGTCTAAGAATGATGTCTAACGATGTCTCTAATGATGAGGACAAAGCAGTGGAAGTCTCAATCAACGTTAGGAAGTCAGACAAGGGAGAGAAATGAAAGAATTAGAGAATGATAATGGGAGAGTAATTCCTCTACTCTAGAAATTTATCTGTATGCTATGTATGTAAACATGCTATTTGAATGTTTTATTGAAATGTTTTACAGACTTACTAACTCTTTCAGGCAACTAATATTTGAGATGGTCATATGTGCGTGTATCTGTGTGTGTGTGTCTCACCAATCTGCACTAGGTTCGGCCTTAAAGCTATTTAAATAAAATACAGTGAATTCATAATTAACTATTAAGAAATCATTCATGTCAGGAAATGGCTCTAGGAAACAAAAGTGCTTGATTTAAAAAAAAATTACAAAACTCTAATATGATTCAAAACAAAAGTATGATTAGTACTGGATATGATTATGAAATTTAATATATATTGTGTATTATTTTCAGTATACTAACCTGCTTGCTAAGAAGCATTATGGGAACCTAAAGTATCTTTCTGCCACATTTTCCAAGTAAAAAGAGCTCTTCAAGGAGAAAGAGATGATGTATATTAGAGAATGAAATTATTGTGAAATGGCAATCAGTTTGTAGAAACTATCCCAACTTTATAAGTTTTTTAAAAGCATAAGGAGAAAAAAAATCTTGTAATTATTTGAAATTAAGAAAGTGTTAACTCAAAGTCAGAAAAAATAAAATGGTAAACAAATGTCCACAGGTATTCTTTCATTTCTCCTTATTTTCTGTTTCCTTCTCTTTTTTTTGTTATTTGCAAAGTTTGAAAAATAAATTATTTATTTTATACCTCAAAATTATATCAGTTTCAAAATTCTTAAATGTGTGAGGTTGGAATTTGATTCAGAGTACAATTAGTGGAAAATATAAATAAAAATGATATGGAAAAATTTGTCAAGAAATTACTTAGAGAATATAATTATTACTATTGAATACTACTATATATTAGTTTCTATGTTATACAAATCCTAGTGTTTTATTTATAAATAAAAATGAAAGATACTTAGCAAAGTTAAAAAGGCATTTATAAGTACATTTTTAGGAATAAAGGGACAATAAAAGCTTCCTACTCAAGCCAATTTCCTTAACTGAGTTATAAAGCTTTCCTTAAACTAAACTTATAAATGAGGTTCTGGTAGACATAAAGGCACCATCATAATGCAACAAACTGTCTACAAAAAAATGCACTTTATTCCCCCTCGGACTGGGTCTTCTGAGCTCTAAATTTAAAAATGAGTATTTAACGCATGTAGAATCATGTAGATTTTTGTAAATTATTAGAAATTATAGTAATTTATTTAAATACATATTTAAGCCTTTGTAATAAAAAGTATATAAAAACTATACACAAAGTAACCAAAAAACAGGGGAAAAAAAGGTTAAAATTGTATGTGTTGACATTTCTGCTCCCCGTTGGATGATTTAATTCATGTCTTCAAGGTATTCTACATCACAGGCATATGTTGAGCCTCAGAAAATAATGTGTTTAGTCCTGGACCACCAAGACATTTCAAAAGTATTTTTTTTTTTTTTTCCAGATAGGATCTTGCTTTGTCACCCAGGCTGGAGTGCAATAGTGTGATCATGGCTTACTGTAGCCTTGACATCTCTGGCTCAAGCAATCCTCCCACCTCAGCTTCCCAAGTAGCTGGTACTATAGGCATGTTCCACTCTGTCAGGCTAATATTTTGTAATTTTTGTTTGTAATTTTTGGTCTCCCTATGTTGCCCAGGCTGGTCTCAAACTCCTGGACTCAAGGGATTCTCTCATCTCTGCCTCCCAAAGTGTTGGGATTGCAGGTGTAAGCCCCACACGCAGCGAACAGCATTCCTTCAGAGTGCCAAAGCTCACTGATGATGATGGAAAGAAGTTACATTTCTAAAATCAGTGCATTGAGAAGCGGTATTTACACTAATCATTTTTTGTTTCTTGTTTATCAAAAATTTGCTGATTTTTAATCAAGATAAATATTTATCTAAACTTGGAAATTAATACATAAAATGTATATGATTCCACTAAATAGCTAATAATGCCTATATGGGGAGGGAAGACAACCAAGTACCCAAGTTCTGTTTATAGGTTCTTTGAAAAAAAATAAATTTTTTGGTAATTTAAATGATTAAATTTTGCATATTCTGCATTTCAGTTCAGGAAACCAGACTGAGTCAACACCTTTGCCAACTTATATGCCTAATTAAGAGATTATTTTATTGAAACTAAGAAATGTTATCAAAAAGCATTCTATTTCATGAATTTATTTTCCACTGATACAGTTGATGATATACACAGTGAGCAAATATGTTCTATAAGAATATAGACATAGTTATAAACATGCTATATGCACACACTCCTAAAACAGTCAGTGGGACAGCAGTAATAATGGCATGTTCATGAGATGGATTTTTCTTGTAAAAATTTATCTTTCAAATATGCAAAAACTTAAGTTAATTACTTCCATTAATTTAAACGTAATATGATGGTATTTTAAAGATGTCCCGAAAGGTAAAGGCCAAAGATAATAATAATTAAAGATAATATAAAGAACGGAAAAGTCTAGTGGTATTATTTTCCAGCTTTGTTGCATCAGAATTGCCCTAAAAAAAACTATAACAAATTTCAGATCTTACATAAATAAAAGGTTTAGAGTTTTTTAAACATTTTACGTTTTCTACTCTCACTTTAACATGTAGAAGGAAATGAATAAAAATACATGGGCATTTTATGTATGATAGGACTGACTCAATTAGGCTACAATAAAGGGTTTTTTTTTTTCTAAAGCCCCTAAAATCTGTTACAAAGTTCAGCTATATGGCACAAAATATTTGGATGGAAACTAAAAACTAAATCTAAGAACGTAGTCTTTTTTAAAAACAATGATTTATGGGGTAATAATATTGACCAGCCCAGGCTATCAATGTAAATATATTTTAATGATTTTTTTAAAGAATGCAGTTATTAGCAGCATAATTCTAGGCACTGAAGACATTTGAAGCATCAAATCAATTGAGTGAAGGTTTCAATCTGCTCTGAAAGACCCACTAGTGGTTACACTTCGCAACTGTGTTGGGAACATAATGGCAGTATGATGCAGAACCCCTACTATCCAGATGTTTATTCTACTTGAAGATGACGTGGTTTAAGAGTGCTAAGCACTGGGTGATTTGTAAACATAATGGAGTACAGAGCCATCCTTGAGAAGGCTGGAATCACTTAAGAAGCTACCATTAAAAAGGGCAAGGCCAGTGTGAGCCTGAAAATTCAGATGCAGGACTGAAAGGCACGAACATAAGTCTAACTAGAGATGTAAACAAGAGGTAGAACCCAAAGCCTTTGCCTTTGAGGTTATCAGGCTTCTCTGGTTCCTTTTAAGTGACCTGTGCAACCTACCTTCTCTGATATTTTTGTGGGTTTTGCTGTACACTTAAAAAATTGGAGGATTGAGACAGTGTTCTGTCAGACTGAATATTCTTGAGAAAGCAACCGCCATCAATCATTTCAAAAAAATGAAATTATCTGCATAACTGACAAAAGTCCTCTCAATATACTGAAAAATATTTATGTTGCTTATTTCAACAAGACATAAAAACTTTGCCACATACTACCATTTGCCCTTAGGCCATTGCTCCCTGGCTACTTCCCACTCCAAAGGATACTTTTGAGTCAGCAGCAATCCTTTTTCTCAAGAAAGGGAGCCTGAATTATACAAATGATAATAGCTTACGTTACTATAGAATCTTTATTGTCTTACCATTCCCAGTATCTCTTTCGTATCAGGCTAATATTTTAACTAATTCTATTATGCCATATTTACGTGTGCAAAATTAAGGAGTTTTTGTAGTATTTCCATTGAAAAGTCAACAAATTCTTGAATATTTTGTATCTGGCTGAATGTAGGTAGTAGAGGAGGAGAATCGCCCAAAAAGAAAATGTTTGCTTACTTCTGACTTAACATTTTATTTTTTTATATGCAACTATAGGAATGAAGTCTTTATGAATAGGAATCAATTAAAGTCAATATAATTTTGTAAATTTTGTTTTACTAAAAAATTACATCCATCTGCAAAAAAATCTAACTCAATTTCATCTCCGTGTAATAAGAAACCTTATAAGTTTAAAAACAAATGGTGGATGTACTTGACGAGTGTTACTAGGATTCTTCAACTGCTGTATACACACTTTTATGTCTGCTTGCTGGTGAAGGAGGGACTGCCTTCTGAAGGTTAACATAACCTCAATTACAGCCAAGAAGCTCCTTGGAGATTTAATTGGTTTGTGGAACTACTCCAAAACTAGTGCTGCGCTTTCTTCTTTCTTTGCCTTTCTGCTTCTCTAACTCTCTCTTTTCAAATCAAAAAGGAGAACGCATGGTAATGCATCATTTATAAATTACCTTGTTACTGCGAAAAACAAAACACTGCTTTGAAAACCAAACAAACTCCTGCTGCGGACTCCGGCATGTTTGATGGAGGCCCTTCAAAAGAGTCCACGGCTTAATGGAGGTTGTTTATGTGGAGACTTCGATCTGTACCTGCTGTCCCCTGTCACTCCCTGGAAACTTGGCGGCAGATGTTGCAGCGTTAAGTTGTCTCTGAAGTGGTTTTCTGTCCTCGTCTCCCCACCGCAACGGAGTCAAACTACATTAGATCTCTTATTTGTGCCTAAGGCAAGTTTGGGAGCGCAGCTGTGTCCACCCCCACTCCTACCTTTGGTGTTTCAGGCCTCCAGGCAGCGAGAGTGAGACCAAAACGGTTCTGCCGCTCTCAACTACCTCCGCTGACAATCCGGCCGCTCGCTGCGGGCTGGGGAGGCCGCTGCCGCCGCTGCAAACAGATGTCAGCGACAACCTGCTAGCTTACACCTGGACGCGCGGCCCTCACCTCGCGCGCCGCGCTGAAACATTCATGACTCGGAGGACTTCCCGCCGCAATCAAAGCCCGGGCCCGGCGTGCGGCCCACGGACCCCGCCACCTCAGCGGGAGCTGGCGCGCGGAAGAGAGCGCGAGAGAGGGCCCGAGCGGGAGACTGCTCGCCTGCTTTGATACTTTATGCCTGAACTTCAATTACTTGATCAAGGACTTCAATTCAGCAGTGAATTCTTCCGCAAACGAGCTCGGTGCGACCTCCGAGCCATAAAAGGGGCGCATTTGGCTAGAAATTCACCGTGACGGGACTTACATAGTAAATGTGCGTGATTCTGGGTTGAATTCTAGGAACGCTGATTTGTTTATACAACTAAACCTGAGTCTCCAGAGGCAGAATCTGCAGTAAACAATTATAAATAAATGACATGATTGTTTTCCTAGGTAGAAAACATGCTGTTGACTAGGCAGAGGTAGTGTTATTTAGAACCATTAGCCACAACCTGAAAACAACTGTTTTATTGCCTCTCAAGTGGCATGAAGTTTGTTTTGCCTTTTTTTAGTCACTATCCCTTCCTTTAAAAATCAGATATGAGAAAGGATTCTCATTTACTTCTTGACAATACACATCAAGCTACATCCATTTCTATCTTAAAAAATTGTGTAGTCTTCCTGATTTCTAAAGTGTACAAATTCCTTTATAATCACATACATGGAACTTGTATACCTGTACAAATACTTCATAAGAAGCATAATCAAAAGTAAATATTATGCATTTATACACACACAAACCATTATGAGCACAGAGAACACAGGAAGATAAAATTATTTGCAAAATATATTCACCAATTTATATGTTGATAAGAAAGTTTATTTTTAAAAGAATTGACTTTAACAGACAATAACATTTGTTCCAGTGAACTTTTTGCAAATGCAGAGACAATTCTTTTAGAGGGAATCAGTGTATCTAATCTAAGCGGATACAATGTTATTTACAAATTTCCTAATATTCCCAATATCAGATAATTTGTTGAGAAGATAGATTTGTTGATATAAAAGTGATACACACTTTCAAAGGGCAATGGACATTTCTTAAAAATATAAAATCTTTCATGAATTGGTCTAAGCTCAATGTTTTTCATTTAATCAGATTGTGACTGACATTAGGGATGTAAGTTTGCAAATAGTAGGATTTCACCCTTGTTTAGAGCCCAATCGTAGGTGTGTGTGATTATTTAAAGCTAACAAAAGAACTCTAGGACTAATTTTTCTCATTCAATGAATGACTATACTAGGACTTAGACAGACAGACAGACACACACACACACACACACACATACACTACTCTGAGGTCAATTCATTTTCTCCTTTCTTCAAGCAAATATAAATGTAGATGGATAGGCAGTTATTCAAAGAACAGCTAGAGAAGTAGAGGATACCACCACTTGGGCATTGTAGTTCCCTAAATTTTAATTTTCTTTAGTTCATGTAATTCCATGAGATAAACCACATCTATATAAACTAAATTGGTAAAAACCATAAGGTTTAGTAACTTTAATTTTTTACCAACTAACCACAGTAAGTAGAAGGTAATGGTGAGCTATGGATGTCTTCTTATGCATAAAGCATTACCAAAGCAGATCATCCTATTTTAATATCATGCATCAAAATTAGCTGTGCCAAATATACTCTGAATTCCTGATACTCTTCCTGCCTCTGGGTCATTATTTTCTGAATAGGTAAATTACTGTAAGTTCCCAAATGAAAGATAACTCTAAAGCAAAAAAGAACTGAAATTTAAGAAATATTATGTGCTCTTTCTACAAAATAGAAATAAAATTTGTAGGATATTAGAGTCTCAATACAGATTACATCACTGCCCCATGCAAAAATAATTTTACTTAAACAAATAATTAAATATTACCTTTTGGATAATATTTTTATGTTTGCATTATTTTAGAGACTTAAAATTCACTGAAATATTTATCATGATTAAGTGCCCTATGATTGCTGCAGATTCTTTTTGGCATAAGTATCACAGAGTCAAACAGTTGCCTTTGTCAATAAAGATATTTACTGTGCTGGTGACTATAAGAATAGGACAACTAAAGGCTTCATTTGTTCACAAGAAGCCAGCTGAAAATTAACATAAAAATGTATAAACTAGTATAAGAAACTGTCAAAACAAAGTGAAAGCGTAGTGGAAATAAATGTATTTAAGAAGAAACAGAGAAAAAAGAAGGAAGGAAGGAAGGAAAAAAAGGAGGGAGGGAAAAAGGGAGGTGGGAAGGAAGGGAGGTATGATAGCATTTTAGAGACAGTGAAATCAAAACAGTACGATTTCTTAATACATCCTGTAAACTTAAAAAATGTTGGGCCCTTCAATTATCCTAATAATGTACAGAAAGCTATTTCACTAAAGTAGTGGAATAATTCTTGCTGTGTATTTTTATGATCTAATCTCTGGAAAGATGTAGGTTAAGGTTTATATGTGTGTGGGATAGGGAATTTAAATGGGAGTTAATTTTATGAAATAAAGAAGACCTGGTTGATGATGTAGAGTTGACATAAAATTAGATTTTTTTTTTTTTTTTTTTGAGACAGGGTGTCCCTCTGTTGCCCAGGCTGGAGCGCAGTGGTGCAATCTCAGCTCACTACTGCAACCTTCACCTCCTGGGTTCAAGGGATTCTTCTACCTCAGCCTCCTGAGTAGCTGGGACTACAGGTGTGCCCCACCACGCCTGGCTAATTTTTATATTTTTTGGTAGAGACAGGGTTTCACCATGTTGGCCAGGCTAGTCTCCAACTCCTGGCCTCAAGTGATCCACCTGCCTTGGCCTCCCAAAGTACCGGGATTACAGGTGTGAGCCACCACACCTGGACACATGTGGATATTCTTAATAATTTTTTGTGAAACGTTGAAAATGGAAAGCTGGGGAATAAAAATGTTGTGGGGGTGGGGGCAAAGATTTCTCAAGTTGTCTAAAAGGTAAAGGTCATATGCTGATAACTACAGACTTGACATAAAACCTCAGTCTAAAACAAAATAATAAATATTATAAAGAAAAACTAGCAAGAAACATAAAGGCAAAACAGCAAATCATGCCAAGCTTACCTGATTTTCTTGAGTGAAGAATGTGTGGTTGGGTTTGGTTGGATGGGTGAATAGATAGATACACTTATACCTTAAATTCAGCAAGGAATTTAACAAAATTTATTAAATATCCTTGTAAATCATGTAGTAAACTGAATTTGTACTGTTGGGTAGGTTCCTAGCTTTAACATAGTAATGTCACTTAACTGTGCAGCATCCATCTGTGAGGAAGGGCTCTCATGGGATGCCACACTGAGGTTTCAACATTGGCTTGAAATAAAAATTTGCAGGTAAGAAAACATCAGAAGCACTAAAGCTAAAATGAATAGGTATGACGATAAAAGATTAACTCAGACTGCATCAGGCACACATAGAATCATAATATGTATCTGATAAAAAAACAAATCAATTAATTGAATCAACAACTGATGTTTACTAAGCCTGAAGTCCTGTACTTAAGTAAAAACAAATTTTTCAAAAGGCATAAATAGCATAGATGTAGAGTAGAAAAAGTGGGGTTTTAATTAACCTCACATAATAAACGTCAACTATATTTTACTGATACCTCTGAGGTTCAGAATCTTTCAAAGCTGAAAGTTTTATCCCACATTTGTCACCAAAATTCATTTGGAAGCAATGAATTTTATAATTCATATATATTAAAATATAATAGAAAAATGTCTGAATAATATGGTTAGGAAATGATGCTTTACATAATATTTGATACATAGACTATATCATATTCCTAAAATCAGAAAAATCCTGAATTTTGAAATAATATGACCTCAAGAGTTACAAAAAAGGCTTTGGACTTATCTTAGACAAAAGTGTGACCATATCGATTAAAAAAAGAAAAGAAAAGAAAAAGGAAGAAAATCTTGGTCAAAATAATGGAAAGGGAAGTATTATTCTTCAAACATGAAAAAATAAATAATTTCACCTGCTGGGGCAACATTTGAAATATTACAGCATTATAATTTAAGAAGAATGTTAAATCCATTTGGTATCTAACAGAGTACCTGATATATGTTAGGCACTACGTAAATATTTGTTGAATGAATGACTATAATGCATCATTTTAAAAACTAAACATACCAATTTATCGAAACTCACATTTCTTCTTTTCTATTCCCAGTGAATCTTTCTGGTTTTCACTTCCGAATCCCAGATTATCTAGCAAACCATGAATTACTGCCTCAGTGACTTTGCTCATGATGCCACATCTATGGAAATGCTCATTCTAGCTATTTCCTACCTATATTCAAAGGCAGAGCACCTATATTTTTGAAGAAGCTTTCCCTAATCTCTCCTTAGGGAGAGCTAGTTTTTATTTTTCTATTCACTCAAGAGTACCCAGAACACATTCCAGAATAAATCTTATTTTTGCACATGTCTTGTTTCCCAAACAAAGTTTAGGTTTCTTAAGGGCAGAGGCTGCTGTTTGTTTCTACCCTTCGATATCACCTGATGCCATTGCTTGTACATATTTATAATCCAAAAATTATTGAATTGAATCAAAATTAATAGGAATAATGAAAGACTATAAACTAAATTGCAATCATGACAGTTAAAAGAAAATATAAAGTATTAGCAAGAGAGCTGAGACCACTGTCTGTTTTTGTTGGCTAGTATATATTCAATGTTAGCTCAATGCCCAGCACTTAATAAAGTGAAAATTATTGAACAAATAAACTAGTGTCTAACCTGGGGAATAAAAACTAAGATGATGCATGAAAACAATTTTAAAACACGTGAAGTTAACATGTAGCATGTAGAAGAGGAAGAAGAGTTAGTACATGTTGTTCCAGTACAGAACTCCGGATCACAGATGAATTTTAAAAGATACAAATGTCATTATGTGAAAACTTTTTATGAAGAACCACAGTGATTGGATAATGAAAGAGGCTGCTTTATAAACCAACTAGTTCTCTCTACTTATGGTCTTAGCAAACAGTAAATGATGATCCATTGGGAAAATTCCAGGAATAAATTTTCTCAAATTGGATTTTTAAAAAATCCCCTGAAGCTGAAGTTCATGAAGCTTATTCCCTTGTTAAAACAGAGCAATGTTCATGTTGACACACAATGAACCAATTCTGCTGAGGTAGGAGGCAGTACTGGATTCTGGAGGTGAGGCTTGACACCAGACCTAATTGCTGATTAACTAAAACAGGGACGGGGCAAAAACACTTTCCCATACGACACACTGACGAGGGTGCCATGTCAGTTTGCCATTGCCATGGCAACACCCAGAAGTTACCACCACTTTCCATGACAACGACCCAACGACCCAGAAGTTGTCACACCTTTTCTAGAAATGTCTGCATGATCCACCCCTTAATTATCATATAATTAAAAGTGGATATCAATGTGACTACAGAACTGCTTCTGAGCTGCTCCTCTGGGCACACTGCCTATAGGGTAGCCCTGCTCCGCAAGGAGTAGTACCTCCGCTGCTGCTATGCACTGTCGCTTCCATAAAAGTTGCTAACACCTCTGGCTCACCCTTGAATTCTTTTCTAGATGAAGCCAGGAAACTTCCGGGGCTAAGCTCCAATTTGGGAACCCTCCTGCCCTGCATCAGATTCCTTCTTAGGTGAAGTTAAGAACTCTCCCAGGCTGAGCTTCAATTTTGGGGCTCCCCTGCCCTGCATCACTACTGTTATGAACTGTACTGTCTCTGAACCAAATCTAACCATTGTTACATACGAAAAGGTTTTAATCAATTTTTCTTACATCAATACAGTGGAAAATAGTACTAGTATATTACAGAAATTACAGAACTAGAGGAATTGTAGCCACATTTCCAAACAAAAATATAGCTTCAGACAGACTTCCCTGATGGGGAAAAATATATACATATACATATTGTGTGTGTGTGTGTATGTTTATCACCATCACAGATTTTTATAATGCTTTATAACTTTAAAGACACTTTTACATAATAGTCAAGAAATTCGATAACATCAACTGTTGAAGGCAGGGAACATACTTATACCTATAAAACAGATTCTGAGGCCTTTGCCCTAGGCCTTATTGCTCCTAAATGCTACTAAATGCTAGAGAAGGACTTCAGCTACTAAATTCCAGTCTGTTGGAACATTGTGTCTTCAAAGTCAAGGGCTGATGCAATGATTGTGCTTATTAAAGTATGTGTACAAATGACCAGAATTGTAAAGAATTACTTGAAAAAGGAATGGTGTAAAAATGTAGTTTGAAGATGCATTCTAATAACAGGTACTTTATAGAAAACTCTATGTAATAGAAATCTACACTTGACAGTATTTCCTTCCTCAAGTTCAATAGGGCTTTAAAATCATTTTTTATTACTATTTCCCTGCCTTCATTATACTGACCCAAGCAGTTAGCTCTTTCTCAATACATTCCCATATACAAACCTCATCTCCTTCCTGAGGTCGCATCAAAGAAACCCGGTCATACTGCCGCCTCAACAAAGCCCAGAGAGCATCAAGACGACCCTAAGGGAAAATGAGACTTGTGAATTCCCAGAGAATGTACTCAATCTCTATGTACTGAATAAATGAAGACGTAAAACGAAGAAAATAAAATCATCTTTACCTTCATTTCTTTCATAAGGTAAACTAGTAAGTAATAAAAACCTGGAGGTTCTTATTGCCAAGAAAGTATTCAGCTGCTAAGAGTGTACAATGAACGTCTGCAATTTGATCTACCCTCTTTAAAGTAGTTGGCAAGACGTGGTACTAAAAATGTTACAATGTCTCCAGAAGTTCTGAGTTAAATTACACAAAATTTGGACACGTACCTTAATTGGCGTGTACCATTTTGTCTGTGGAGGCTGGTGTGTGGGTTTGGGTCGTGGTGGTCTAGGCCTGATGGGTTCCTCTGTTTCTTCAGGAATCTTCACCACAGCATTTTTGGCTTTCTCTAGCCTTGCACCTTCCTCAGTAGATCCTTTATCACCCCAACGAACCTGTAAAACAAAGAGAGAGTACTGTTATAAGACATAAAGTGTCCTAGAGGAACAGGTTCTTATTGAGTCTATGGTCCTTTAGTTCACATCTCAGAGTAAAAAAAGAAGATGAGCAGGTATCCTAATTCCTAATTTCTCCTCTTCTGAGGCTGAATAGGTTTCTCACCACTCCTTACTGTATTTAATACTAAGATCCAAAAAAACAAAAAGGCCCTTTGCAAAAATCTGAAGCCAACTAAATTTGAAGCAACCATTTTTCCATAGTTTTAAATAAAGAGTCCATTTGTGGTTTACATATGAAATGCATGACAGTGTGTAATCCTGTTCTCTAATTTGGTTTGCTCCCCTGCTAGCTAAACACATACCCATATGTAGTGATGACACTGGAAGAAATATATGAAAATGATGATAGTTAGCATTTACTGAGTGATTACTATGTGTCAGTCTGCATTTAATCCATACAAAAATGCAGTGAGATAGAGACTACATTTTATTCTTTCCAGATGAGGCACAAGGAGGTTAAGTGATGTGCCCAGAGCCAAACAGCTAGTAAGTGACGGGGCATGGATCTGAACATGGATAGAAATGGGTTAATAAGTTTCAAATGGGTTTGAATTTTACCAATGTATTTTATACAAAAGAGTTGCTTCTGCCAAACTTTTCATCACATTTGTTTAAGGCAAAAAGTATGATCTGAACATTTAGTTTTTGAAAGTAAAATAATTATATATGAGTTTTCTTTACTTTTTAGTTCTGCTTTGTAATGTAGTGTTCAGCCTTTAGTTCCCAAGTTCATCCGAGTATGCTTGTGTGGCATATGATTTTTTCATTGAGGAGGACAAATCTGAAAAGACTGCTTTGAAACGAAAAGTTCAGGATCAGTAGAGAATTCCACAAATTACAGCAAATTTCCTCCTCTGAAAAATCTTGACATTGAAAAACCATACGATCAAATGATTGCTTTATTTTTCAATAGGCAGATATTAAGAGCTAAATTTGAATCAAACGGGGCATGTAAATAGGATGCAGCCCCTGGAGAAGAGCTTGTCCAACCAGGAGTAGTGGAAAGTCCTACAAAAACCAAGGACATCACCAAAGATGGGCAAGGTCAGAGAAGTGAAGCTCTAAAAACCTATACTAAGACGTACCCAGGGCACACTATGACACACCAGAGTTAAGTGATTTCTAAAAAGAAAAAAAAATCCTAAGACTTCCTAAAGCATTTTAATGATCTGAATTAGTGGGTAGGGATAGAGAAGATTACTATCCATGGAAAGAACTATTCAGTCTTTTTGATAAGGCTTACTTAGGTGTTTTTACCTTTTTTTACTACAATTTTAGAATGGGCTTTCAATTTCAAGTGGGCCCTGTTGAGTCATTAAAATGTATCTATATCTTTCAGTGTGATCAATGATACTAGAATGTTTTTTATGAGGTTGTTAAAATTGTTTTAAACACCATTAAACCTTTAGAGCTAGATAGTTGGCTTTCTTTCCAGAGAAATGACCTTCTCTTTCCAATCACAGTGTCATCACCTAGATAAACTAACACTTATAAAATATTCAGATACAGCTAAATTGTACTAAAAACTCTAAAATCAGGACACATACCCTTGTAGTTGTACAGGCTCCATTTTAAGGAAAAAAAAGATACACAATTAAATAAAGACACAAATGTCCTAACTTAGAGAAGTCATTCAGGGTAGAAAAAGAAGTAGATACAATTTAGATCCATTCAGAAATGATAGGCTTTACCATAGACAGCTCCCTCGCCTATGTTTCACAGTTGATATTGCAAAGGTCATGATAATCATATTCTTCTTTCAAGTTTCACTAGCACTATTCTCAGATTAAAAAAAAAAAAAATGAAGCTAGTTAAACTAGAGTTCTGACCCAACGTGGCATTTCTAGGTACTAGACTATCAAATGACTGTACTTGAGAAATGTAGTTGCTGAGGTCTAAAGAAGATTCATTAAATAAATTCATTAGTTTTAGTTCATGAGGGAGCTATTTAATCATCATTAACATCATCACCACCACAAACACCACCACAAACAACTCTCACTTACTCGAAGTCTGAAACTAGAAATTATTTGAGTTTTCAAACTCTTAAAAGCAATTAAACATATATATGTGTATGTGTATGTATGCATACATTTTAATATTTTAGTTTGACCACATTGAGACAGTGAAAAAGGACAAAAGAATAACAAGAATAGACTGCTAAAGGAAGCCTTGGCAGAATTAACATATCGGGCTTTATTATGGAAAAAAAAAATAAGTGTAAGCTTGATAGCTAAATTCTTCCAACTCCACTTGGCTTTCATTATAAGCAATAAAATTCCATAATTTCCAGAGCATATTTGGATGACTAGGAGGTTATATCATTGAGGAGCAATTTCAGAATCGAGAAAAGAAACAAAAACAGTTTCATACTGAATTGGCAGAAACACACATTTGAAGTCATTAGGTATTGTGGATCAGTTGTGCTAACAGCTGTTATTAACATCATCTCAGTTGCAGCTTTCTAAAATTCCCATTACCATAGTGTTTAAATATTTAATTTAAAGAAGAAGGAAGAAAAAATATTCTAGGTAAAAATCCCTATACTAGCTTAAAATAACCTTAGCTATAAAAATGTGTTCTGTAATTCACATGTGCTCATAATTTCTATAATTCCTTTACTTTTCCTAGTTTAAGAGCTTTTTTTTTTAAAAAAAAAAAAAAAGAGAGAAATACCTTCCAGGTTTGAATAACCATGCTTTTAAAACAAATTTTGTTTGCATGGCGGCACCTGCCTGTAGCCCCAGCTACATGAGAGAATCGAGAGAATCGCTTGAGCTCAGGGGTTCAAGACCAGCCAGGGCAACATAATGCGAACTCCCCATCATCCACTCCAGATTTCTTAACAAATAAGCAGATAAATGAAACATTGTGATTTTCTATTTTCCCTCTCCACATTTAAATAAATTCATGTTTGAAAATGTTTGATGATGCTTAATTCTCAGTTCAATTGTTATTGTGTATTTTTATATACAGGTTGCATATAGTTCAAAAATCTAAAATTCAAAATGCTCTAAAACCTGAAACCCTCAGAGTGCCACTTAGCAGCATAAGAGGAAAACTCCACACCTGACCTCATCTGTTGGGGCACAGTCAACCTTTGTTTCATGCACAAAATTGTTTTAAAACATTGTTCTATTTTAAAATTCATTTATGTTTCTATATTTTGTTTACAAAATATATAAGCATAACATGCATTTATGCTTGTGCATTATGTTTGTGTATTTATTGCATATTTTAAATTCATTTATGTTTGACATACACCTTATACACATATTCTTCTTATGTGTATATAAGGAGTATGTCAAACATATTCCTCTTATGTGTATAAGGTATATATCAAACAAAAATAACTTGCATTTTTACACTTGGGCCCCCTCCCCAAAATATCACATTAAGTATGTGCAAATATCCTGAACTCTGAAAAAAATCCAAAATCTAAAACACTTTTAGCTCCAATCATTTCAGGTAAGGGATACTCAACCTGTATTGTGTTTCCCCTTTGTAACATCCACACTTGCTTTTCCATTTTTTTTCTTCATTCTCATTCTTATTTCCATCTTATTGATGGAATACTTCATGCAAGGTAGTCAAAATTATCCGAAACTAAAATGGACCCAGATTTATTACAAGTAGGCTGAGGTTTTTGGTCTCAAATTTTGTTCAACTGAAAAGGATGGGTGGGCAACATAATTTCACATATTAAGAGTTAATAACTCTTGAAACTTGAACTATCGCTTAGTTAGGGATGTGTGTGTGCTCTTGGCTCTCATAAATATAAACCAATAATGTTCCTTTTAACTCAGGACCCATTCAGGATCTCACTCACACATTTCCTTTCCTTTAGAAAGAGACCTCAATCTTTGGAACACTGGAATATTGAACTAACAAAAATTTGACATATTCCTAGTTTTTTTAAGCAAGAATATTATTTATTCAATTACGGCTCACATACTAATATCCTTACTTTATTATCATGCAGTATTTTACATGAGTGAATTTCAAAATGGTATTAAGCTTATTATTCTGAATATGAACTACTACATGCTCAAATACATTTAAAAAAATAAGTAAATATATAGCATAGATTGAAAATTTTCCATCCAGAGAAACCTACTCACATTTTTGGAATATCCTATCAAGTCTTTTTTTCCCCTGTTATACAGATCTTTTTACACACACATTTTGGAATGAGGTGAAATCAACTAAAAATAAGTTGTTACAGATCATATTTGGATATTTGATTGTAACAGCTTTATTTAAAAGTGTATGTTTTATACATATGGGAACATCCTATATACTTTCTTCCCACCCTTCCATGTCTAGAATGACACAACAAAGGTAAGAAAGGAAAATAACCTTCCGTGTCAAGCAACAAGAACTTGCCTAGCCATGTTCTCTTATATTGTTTGCGATTCTCAGTTTCTAGCACACAAAAACACATGCAATAACTTCTCCAAAGACCAACTTAACTGCATCTAGCAATTGCCTTTAACCACGGATAATTGGCAATGAGGTATCCGTCTCAGAGGATATTTCAACAATAAAGGGCAAGCTCTCAGGGAAAATGTCCATTGTTTCAAGATCTAATGTGGTCCAGAAAAGTAAGAATCACTGTCACATGACCTATATAAACACTTTGGGAATGACAACCATGTTCAGTATGTCTGGGCTTTTTTCTGAAGAAGAGCAAAATTTATTCTGAAAAGGGAAACTCTCCTCGGGAATCTGAATTTTATTTTAACGTATAAAAGAAGAAAACTGCAATAATTGTGGGGTTGTTCATTAGGTTATCAATTTTTGCTGGCACAAAGCAGATATGACAATAGGAAACATGTGCAACAATGGTAAAATGCATAAAACACATTCTAATTGGAAAGGAAAATTATAACTAATAAGGAAGGAATGCCAGGATTTAATAATAAAGTCAATGTGTTCATGAAAAAAATTCCTGAATTGCTCCTTGGGATGGGATGTAGGCCTGTTTACACTGTTGTTAAGAGCTCAGTGCTGGTAATAATTGCTTATTACTAAATAATATATCACTTTGAAAAAATAGTTCATGGTGATAAGAAAATCTTATTTGATTTTTAAGATATAATATTAAAGTTCAATGTTAATCAACACTTTGGGCTAGTCCGAAAGTTCAATGCATTCTATAAATGATATATAATATCAATTACAATAGTTCATAAGTGGCAACTAACAAAGTATTAAATGTGCTTTCTCTATATCTGTGATAAGGTCAGATCCATGCTATTGAATATTTTAACATTTTCTTCTCAAATAGTAGATTACTATCGGATCTTTACAAAGAAGAACATTGTTGCAACTTGAAGTGGCTGGCTTCTTCAAAGTTGACATTCTATGCGGTAATTTTTTCCAAAATAAGAAAAACCCTAGTTTTGTTTTGTCCCTTAGAATTCAGAGGTCTTATCAATGCAATCCTTTGACTAAGGAAACCAGTTCTTCTAGGCCAGCTTTGCAGTGGCTAGGATGATTCCATAGAAAAAAAATGTATCCAGAAAAGACCCAGTGTTAAGCACACACGGATGATATTATAATATTGAATTGTGAAAAAGGAGAGTTACCATGGCTTAATAGTCCTAGGAATACATACTCCAGATTAGCAGCTTCTATTTTTTTTAAGATACCAACCTCCATTCTTTTAATTCCTCCAACCCCTCGACCACCATAATAGGAGGCATCCACAGTTGGCCACTTCTTAGTAGGCAAAGGTTCTTCTTCCTCCTGTGGAAATATGTTTTATAAATATTTTTAATTAATTTCTTAAAATACTGTTTAGTCAGAACTGGCTCATATTTAAATATTTTTCTGAATTGCTCCATTACTATGTGAAAAAAACTATATATAGAACATGTGGATGTATTTACACTTACATGCATAAATTTCGAGTGGAGTTCCACAGGATATGAGAACTCCTTTCCCTCCTCAAATGTTAGGAATCTCTCTTACATCATCCCTAGGTAACTAGAAGTTGCTCTTTAACTATGGGAGTCATTTGGTATTTCAAATCTTTCATCACTTCATATTTAGAAAGATAAAATATTAAAATTAGGACAGCATTTTAACAGTCATTAAAGCATCAATGTATGTGTAGATTTGGACTCTATGAAATTTGAACTGAAAAGATAGGCAGTTGAGAAGCTTTGAAAATATTCAATACCTGCACATTCCTTATTTCATGTTCCTAACATGATTCTGGCTAACAGAATTATATAAAAGCACCAAGAATTTTGAAGAAAGTAATAGGATCTTTCAACTGTCAGCTTGGATCTTTTTTGTAAATAACCTAAGTGACATCAGAATTATTGATATAGCAGTATAAAAAGTATATTAAATCTTTATATACTATTGATTCCAATGGTCAGTTTATATCTAGCAATGTATGAAGGTCCCATTCCTCTAGCATATGAAATAAATCATAAGAGGATGAAAAATAACCACTGATTTTTATAACTTAAAAAGTCAGTACATAGGTATCACAGTTATCTAACAGACAAAATTAATCGAATTTGGATAAGGTATCTGCATATGGGAAAAAAAAAAACAGCCATATCAGTTTTTTTAGGCACTCACCTCTTTTGGTGCAGGGGGCGGTGGTGGTGGAGGATCCTTGATAACCTGTCAAAAAATATCAAATACAAAAATTTCTATGGCATGGGGGGAAATAGTAAGGATGTGTAAAATAATCAGATTCATAAAATACTGTGGTAGGTGCAAAGAAGTCCCCCAATGAACCTTGCCACCCAATATTTATGCCCCTCTCTTTGAATCTTGGATTGCCTATAACTAGCTTTCGGCCAACAGAAAAAGGTAGAAAAAGTATTATGTGACTTCTGAGGCCAGGTCAAAACAACTTAAGTTCCCTGACATCCATGGAACACTCACTGTTGAGGAACACTGCTGTCAGGTCAGAAATCTACCCCAAGACCATCAAGCTGTGAGAAAACCCAAACCAATCTAGGCTGGGTGGTGACAGGGAGACACCAGCTGATCCCCAGCTATTTCAGCCATTCGAGAGGAGATATGGGACATATAAGAGAAAAGTCCATCTTGGACATCCAGGCACACCGAGCTTCCAGATGACTCCAGCCAAACTGGCACCTGACCACAATGAGACGCCAACTGAGAGTCTCCTAACAGCCTGTAAGGATACAAACTGTTGCTTGAAGCTACTTATAACAAATCAGCTTCTTAGCCAAGATTCCTTTCCTGTGATGCGTTACTCATGAAATCTTTTACAGTTAATTCTTTTTTTTTTTTTTTTGAGACGGAGTTTCACTCTTGTTGCCCAGGCTGGAGTGCAATGGTGTGACCTCACCTTACTGCAACCTCCACCTCCCGGGTTCAAGCCATTCTCCTGTCTCAGCATCTGGAGTAGCTGGGATTACAGGCACCCACCATCAAGTCTGGCTAATTTTTTTTGTATTTTTGGTAAAGACGGGGTTTCACCATGTTGGCCAGGCTGGTCTCGAATTCCTGACCTCAGGTGATCCACCTGCCCCAATACAGTTAATTCTTCTCGTGAATAGAATGGAGCCTAAGGCTTAAGTTGAAATGACCTTTACCGGTATTGGGCTATCTGGATATTCACACCATCATGATGGAAAAATCTTTGACCAAGTGTCAATGGCTTCAGCCACTTCAGGTACACATCAAACTCTCTATATTAAGAGGCAAAACTGAAAATGTTCCAGCTTGATGTCATCTGATGTCAAATGTTTCAACTATGCTGTTAAATTTTCAAAGGTTTAAAACAATAGTAACTTTGAAAATGTGGTTCCATTTTTTCCTCATCAAAGAATTATTTTTAATGTGTAGTATGTTACTATGATCATGGATATATATTTAAAGACTGCTTGTCTTTTAAAGGTATGCACAAATATTTCCAGGTGAAATGATATGATTTTGATATTTTCATCAAAATAATTTGGGCGTTGGGAATTGGATACAGATACAGATGAAGTAAGATTGACAATAATGTTCCACCGCTGCACACACACCAGTGGTTCCCCACTGTCCTGTTGGTTCTCACTTGTGTGCATCTCACACCATCACCCCACTAGTGTGCACTCTCTGGTGACCTCCTCCTTCAAGGCATTCTCCTGTGGTACCCTGCCCCCACCACTGGAGCACTTTTGCCAACAGCCCCCATCAGAGTGTTTTGCCAGCAGTCTGGGAACATCTCAGCCCTTCCAGTGCAGAAAATGCTTGACCTCGAGAGGTCAAAGAACAAAGCCACATGCCCAGTCCCAGTCCCCCAGGCATTGGCATGAAGCTCAGGAGTGCTAAGCTGAGCCTTGGCCTCCTGAAAGCATCCAGAAATGAAGTCAATCAACTAAATACAACTTATACTGCCTTCAAACCCTCAAAACATCAAAGAATATAAAAGCAAATAGCTTCATCCAAAGGACAGCAATTTCAAAAAGTAAAGCAAAATCAGCGAACACAGATGAGAAAGAACCAGCACAAGAATTCTGGCAACTTTAAAAGCCAGAGTGTCTTCTTACCTCCACATACTACCTCAATAACTTCCCAGAAATGGTTCTTAACCAGATTGAAATGTCTGAAATGACAGATACAGAATCAGAATCTGGATGGCAAGGAAGCCCAGTGAGATACAGAAGAAGACTGAAACCCAATCCAAGGAAACTAATAAAATGATCCAAGAGCTGGAAAATGACATAGTCATTTTATGAAAAAATAAAAAAAAATTGAACTTCTGAAAATTAAAAATTTGCTATAAGACTTTTATAACGCAATTGGAAGCATTAATAACAAAATAGACCAAGCTGGGAAAGAATCTGAAAACTCAAAGACTGCTCCTTTGAATCAATGCAGCCAGAAAAAAAATTAAGAATTTTTTAAAATGAAAAAACAAACCTCCAGGAAATATGGGATTATGTGATGAGATCAAACCTATGACTCACTGGCATTTCTGAAAGAGATAGAGAACAAGCAACTTGGAAAATATATTTGAGGTATTGTCCACACGAATTTCCCCAACCTCACTACACAGGTAGGCATGCATATTCAGGAATTTCAGAGACTCTTTAAAATATACTGGGAAAGATAAGATATCTAGTAATCAAATTCTCCAAGTTCAACACAAAGGAAAGAAATGTTAAAGGCAGTTACAGAGAAGGGCCAGGTTAAGTACAAAGGGAATCCCATCAGGCCAACAGTGAACCTCTCAGCAGAAAGTTTACAAATCAAAAGAGATTGGGGGCCTATATTCAGCAACTTGAAAGAAAAGAAATTTGGGGGAAAAAAACGAGAATTTCAAATCCAACCAAACTAAGCTTCCTAAGTGAAGGGGAAATAAAATCCTTTTCAAACAAGAAAATTCTAAGGGAATCCATTACTATCAAATATGTTTATAAGAGGTCTTAAAGGGAACACTAAACATGGAAATGTAAGACCTGCCACCACCAAAACACACTTAAGTACATATCACATTGGCACTATAAACAATTATATAATCAAGTCTATACAAAAACTAGCTAACAACATGACAAGATCAAATCCTCACATATCAATATTGACCTTGAAGATAAATAGGTTAAGTGTCCAACGTAAAAGGTACAGAGTGGCAAGTTGGATAAAGAAGCAAAACCCAACTATATGCTATATTCAAGAAACTCATCTCACATAAATTACATATATATATGCTGAAAGGAAAGGAATAGAGAAGGATCTTTCAAGCAAACAGAAAACAACAACAACAAAAAACTAAGAGGGGTTGCAATTCGTATTTCAGACAATACAGACTTTAAATCAGCAATGATCAAAAAGGACAAAGAACGGCATTGTTTAATGATAAAAGTTTCCAGTCAACAAGAAGACTTAACTCTCCTAACATACACTCCCAAATTGGAGATCCCAGATTCATAAAACAAGTTCTTAGAGACCTATGAAGAAGCTTAGATAACCACACAATAATAATGGGAGACTTCAACGCTCCACTGACAGTATTGGACAGATCACTGAAGCAGAAAACTAACAAAGATATTCGAGACCTATAACCTCAACATTTAACCAAATGGACTTAACAGACATCAACAGAATACCCAACAACAAAATATACATTCTTCTCATCTGCGTATGGCACCTATTCTAAGATCGACCACATGCTTGGCTGTGAAGCAATTCTCAACAAACTTAAAAACAACAAAGTCATACCAATCACACTCTCAGAACACAGTACAATAGAAATAGAAATCAATACCAAGAAGAGTTCTCAAAACCATGCAATTACAGGGAAATTAAACAAACTTGCTCCTAAATGACTTTCAGGCAAAGAGTGGAATTAAGGGAGAAATTTTAAAATTCTTTGAAATCAATAAAAACAAAGATTCAACATCCCAGAATCTCTGGGACACAGCTAAAGCAGTTTTCAGAGAAAAGTTTATGGTGTTAAATGCCTACATGAGGAAGTTAGAAAGATCTCAAATTAACAAGCTAACATCACACCTAGAGCAACTAGGAAACCATGAGTAAACCAACCCCAAAGCTAGCAGAAGAAAAGAAAACCAAAATCAGAGCTGAACTGAAGGAAACTGAGATATGAAATCTGTAAAAAAGATCAGCAAAATCAAAATTTGATTCTTTCAAAAAATAAGATTGATAAACCACTAACTATATCAATAAAGAAAAAAGAGAAGATCCAAATAAGCATAATCAGAAATGACAAAGGGGACATTACAGATCCCACAGAAATACAAGAACTCTCAAACACTATTATGAATACCTTTATGCACACAAACTAAAAAATCTAGAAAAAAATGGGTAAATTCCTAAAACCATACACTTCTGATTATTGAATAACAAAGAAATATTTATCCTGAACAGACCAATTACAAGTTCTGAAACTTGATCAGTAATTTAAAAAAATCCAGAAAATGCCCTAACAGGACAGATTCGTGGCTGAATTCTACCAGACACATAGAGAAGGCCTGGTACCAATCCTACCAAAACTATTCCAAAAAATTGAGGAGAAGGGACACCTCCATAACTCACTCCATAAGGCTAACAACATTCTGATACCAAAAACTGTCAGAGAGATAATGAAAAAAGAAAACTTCAGACCTATATGCCTGATGAACATAGACACAAAAGTCCTCAACAAAATACTAGCAAACCAAATCCAGCAGTGTATCAAAAAGTTAATCCACCATGATCCAACAGGCTTTATCCCTGGCATGCAAAGTTGGCTCAACACATGTAAATCAATAAATATGATTCATCACACGAACAGAACTAAAAACAAAAGCCACGTGATCATCTCAATAGACTCAGAAAAGACTTTCAATAAAATTCCACATCCCTTCATGTTAAAATTCTCAACAAACTAGGCATCAAATAACATACCTCAAAATAGTAAGAACCATCTATGATAAACCCAAAGTCAACATTATTATTAAACAGACAAAAGATGGAAGCATTTCTCTTAAGAAATAGAATAAGACAAGGATGCCCACTCTCACCACTTCTATTCAGTGTAGTCCTGGAAGTCCTAGCCAGAGAAATCAGGTAACAGAAAGAAATAACAGGCATCCAAATAGGAAAATAAGAAGTCAAAATTATCCCTCTTCACTGATAATATGATTCAATATTTAGAAAAACCTAAATATTATTTCAAAAAGTTCCTGAACCTGATAAACAACTTCACTAACCTTTCAGAATACAAATCAAGTGTCCAAAAATCAGTAGTATAGCTGTACATCAATAATGTCCATGCTGAGAGCCAAATCAAGAATTCAATTACAACAGTCAAAAAAAGAAAAAGAAATTTAAAAAAACCTTGGAATACAGCTAACCAGGGAGGCAAAAGATCTATCAATGAGAATTACAAAACTCTGCTGAAAGTAATCAGAGACAACAAAAACAAATGAAAAAGCATTCTATGCTCATGAATAGGAAGAATAAATATTGTTAAAATAGCCATATTGCCCAAAGCAATTTACAGATTCAATGCTATTTCTATCAAAATATCAACATCATTTTTCAGAGAATTAGAGAAAACTATTATAAAATTCATATGGAACCAGAAAAGAACCTGAATAGCCAAAGCTATTCTAAGCAAAAAGAAAAAAGCAGGAGGCATCACACTACCTGTCTTCAAACTATGCTACAAGGCTAGAGTACACCAAAGCAGCATGGTACAGGTACAAAAACAGACCTGTAGACCAATAGAAAAGGTTAGATAACCCAGAAATAAAACCACACACCTACAACCATCTGATCTTCAACAAAGTTGACAATAACAAGGAATGGGGAAAGAACTCCCTCTTCAGTAACTGATTCTGGCATAACTGGCTAGCTATATGTGGAAGATCGAAACTAAACCCCTTCTTTTCACTATACATAAAAACCAGCTCAAAATGAATTAAAGACTTAAATATAAAACCTAAAACTCTAAAAGAAAACCTAGGAAATACCATTCTGGACATAGGCTTTGGCAAAGATTTCATGATGAAGTTTCCAAAAGCAATGGCAGCAAAAGCAAAAATAAACAAGTAGGGCCTAATTAAACTGAAAAGCTTCTGTAGGGCAAAAGAAAGTGTCAACAGAGTAAACAGATAATCTACCGAATGAGAGAAAATATTTGAAACTATGCATCCAATAAAGGTCTAATATCCAGAATCTGTAAGGAAGTTAAATCAAAAAGCAAAAAACAAACAACCTCATTTAAAAAAATGGGCAAGGGACACGAACAGGCACTTCTGAAAAGAAGACATATACATGGCCAACAAGCTTATTTAAAAAATGCTTAATATTGCTAATCATTAGAGAAATGCAAATCAAAACCACAACAAGATACCACTTCACACCAGTCAGAATAGCTGTTACTAAAAAGGAAAAAAAACAAAAAAACAAAAAAACAGGAGTTAGCAAGGCTGTAGAGAATGGGGAATGTTTATACACTGCTAGTGAGAATATAAATTAGTTCAGCCATTGTGGAAAGCAGTTTGAAGATTTCTCAGAGAACTTAAAGCAGAACTACATTTAATCCAGCAATCCCATTATTGGGTATATTCCCAAAGGAATATAAATCATTCTACCAAAGACACAGGCACTTGTATGTTCATCACAACACTATTCACAATAGCAAAGACATGGAATCAACCTAGATGCCCATCAACGATAGACTGGCTTAAAAAAAAAAAAAAAAAGTGATACAGATACACCAGTGAATACTAAACAGCTATTTTTTAAAAAAATGAAATCATATCATTGGCAGCAACATGGATGCAGCTGGAGGCCATTATCCTCAGAGAATTAGCACAGAAACAGAAAACCAAATACCACATGTATTTCTTACAAGTGGAAGCTGCACACTGAGTACAAATTGACAGAAAGATGGGAGCAATAGACATCATGGCCTACTTGAAGTGAAGACTTAGTAAAAAGGTGAGGGTCGAAAAACTACCCATCAGGTACTATGCTCACTACCAGGGTGATGAAATCATTTGTACACAAAACACCAGCAACACATAATTCACCCCTGTAACAAACCTGTACATGTACCCTTGAATCTAAAATAAAAATTGAAACAAAAACTGACAATAAGTTGAGAATCATTGAAGCTGAGTGATGAGGACTCAGTGGGAAGTTCATTATCTTAGTTTTTTAAATTTTGTTTAATTTTTAATTTTTGTGGGTATGTATATTAGTCTCCGTCTTCATAAATATTTGATATTTTCCATAGTGAAAGGGTTTTACTGATGTTATTGATAATGTTTAGAGAACTGACCCATAATTTTCTGTGTGTATAATATTCTCCTCATCTAAATTTTAGTTTAGATTCAAACCTCAGGGAAAAAATACACAGACAATAATGACGAAAATACAGATACAACTAGATAGTAATTAAATTTGACTGAATCTCCCTTTGAACGTTACAAAAAAGCCATTATTTCTATTTAATTCTTGTATTTAATTCAATTTTATTTTTTCAATAATCACAAAATTCCAGTAGATTTTGGTAATCGTGAAAGATAAAACTTTATGACTTTTTATAATTAGCCCAGAAATAAATGCCAGTAGAGAATTAAGATTTAAAATAATACAATAATAAAACAAAATAAGTTCATCCAACTGCAGATATATTTATTCTATAAAAAAAGAAAGCATGTCATATGACTATGAACTTGCATGTCCAAAACAATTAATGAAAACCAAATCTGCTAGCATTTTATAACAAAATCAAAGCTACCCTAACCATCTTCATTTAAAAGCTAACACTCCTTCCAATCTTCCCTGTTCCGTTCAAGTGAGTAACTTTTTTCAGTTGCAGCTTCAAAAAGTTGGCATAATCCATAATCTCTTTTCTCCCTTCTAATGACTTTACCAAACCATTTCCATGCCCAATACATTCTTTGAAATATCCCCCACCTTCCTTTCTCCCTGATGAATTCTCCCTATTTTCCCAAAGCATATATGATTCTCTTGATATGCACAGATGCATTGTTCTCTCCTAGAATTTATCCAAGTTTATTATTTTATCTACCAAAAAAGGGGTAAGTTTATTAATTTTATCTACAAAGAAATAGTCAGTTGCACGGGAACAGGTGTTACATCTGCTTTGCTCCTCACTACCTTTCTAGTATTTAATAGAATGTCTAGCACAAATTAGACCTTCAAGGAAGTAAGGAAAGTTAAGAAGAGAGGAAAAGGAAAGAAGTGAGAAGGGGAGAGAAGAGGAGGGAGGAAGGGACAAAGAAAGAGAGGGAAGAATGAAGAAAGGGAAATTAGGAAGAGAGGGAAAAGGGCAGGAAGAAAGGGAGAGAAGAGAGGAAGAAACAAATTGAGAGAGTGAAAAAGAAGAAAGGGAAGGAAGAGATGGACTGCAGAGGGAAGGACAAAGGAAGAAGGGATTCTTTTTTTTTTTTTTTTTTTTTTTGTGAGACGAGTCTCGCTCTCTCGCCCAGGCTGGAGCGCAGTGGCCGGATCTCAGCTCACTGCAAGCTCCGCCTCCCGGATTTGCACCATTCTCCTGCCTCAGCCTCCCGAGTAGCTGGGACTACAGGTGCCCGCCACCTCGCCCGGCTAGTTTTTTGTATTTTTTAGTAGAGACGGGGTTTCACCGTGTTAGCCAGGATGGTCTCGATCTCCTGACCTCGTGATCGGCCCGTCTCGGCCTCCCAAAGTGCTGGGATTACAGGCTTGAGCCACCGCGCCCGGCAGAAGGGATTCTTTTCATCTTCCCTGGTCACTCCTAAAAGCATATTCTCAAGATTCTTTGTACCTTAAATGTATCTAGTACAACATTGTTTCAACTCCTCCAATGCATACACAATCAAAACTTCAATACTCTGAAAACTTCCACCAAGTTGTAGTCTAACTATGTTTGAATTACTGCAATAAAGAGAAATCCTCTACCTTACAAAGCAATTCAGTCCATTGGCAAGAAACCCACATCATTTGAAAGTTATTCCTCCAAATGAAGCCAAAGCACTTCCCACTCTGTAGTTTCCAGTCTTTAATCTTGATCCTAGAGTCTGGCAATACACCACACACACACACATACATACACACACACACACACACACACACACACGCGCGCGCGCGCGCGCACTCTTTCTTTCAGAGGAGACCAGTTCCTATTTTTGAATGCTGGGATAGTTACCATGTATCTATTGAGTCTACCAATCTGGAACCTAAATATATCAAACATTTCTCATGAGATAGTTCTGAGTTATCTGGTTATCTTGGTCAGTTTTTTTTTTTTTAATTTATTTTTTATTTTTTAATTTTTTTTAGCACATATTGATTTGATCAATATTTCTAAGTGTGGTTTCTAGAACTGATAACATTTTAAGTATGGCTGAGCCATTAGAAATAAATGAATGGTGCTCAGACAAAGGAGATGCATCCCCATCTTTTCTCACCACCCCATTCTAAGAATTTTAATTATATTCACAAAATTTATTGATGGTTGTAATTACCATAGCCATTTTGCATCAATGACTAAATGCTCTACTTGTAGTTAAATTAGACATCTAACTTATTTCTCTATCTCCAACTGATTCCCCATTTTAACCTATGTAGCCAGGTCAATATTCTTCTAACAGAAGCTTAATCCACCATTTCCTGGTAAAAAAAAAAAATGAATAAATAGTCCCAGTGTTCACAATTTGAATCAATAAATTACTAAATTTTCTTGGAAAGGCCTTACAAGTAATGCTTCCACTCTTAGTTTTGTGAATTTCCATAAACTACTCTCTGGAGTTCTCTCACTAGAAAAAGATCAAGGTACATCCTTCCATTCCACTAAGTCTGAGAATAATATATCTGAACTCATTTTCATTTCATCGTGAGGACTTCAAATTTACTCTTCTTATTACATGTACATCTTGCACTGTTATATAAATTTCTGAGGACATAAATAGTATCCCCAACCCTGTTCTGTATTACATCCTCCTGAGAATTACTCAACATCCCTCTCCATAACTCTTCCTTATTTAAAATGTCATATTCATTATCCTGTACAGCATCCAGTTTAACAATGATATGGGAAAACTGAATTTCAATTTAAAATCCCCATATGACCACTGTTGTCAAACTCACATAGTATCATGGGAGACATCTTTACATTCCTTCTCTTCACTGGAGATCCTTTATCTAATACAAACTGCAAGATAACGTATCAAAGCCCCTTTTGCAGCACATAAACATGAGCCAGTTTTTCTGTTCTCATTGTTAAAATGCCTCAGCATGGGGTCAGTCCCTCCACAGTTAAGGCCTAACATGTACCTACAAACATCCCCCTGCATGCACCTCCTCTCTAGCCAGCCTGATGATCCTGGTGCTTCCCCCAAATACAATGATCATTTTCCTGTTACATCCCAACCAGCCTTCACAGAGTAGCCCACTAACTTCCTGTTGTTGCATCTAGAAGACATAAAACTTTTTAAAGTATATGTTGCTGCACAGTTGAACCATTTATGCCTCATTAATTTGGGTTTATATGTTGATTTTGCCATTTTTAAATTATCACTGAAAATTACAAATTTCTTAATGGCAATAATCATTTCTCCACATTTACACATGCCATCATGCCTAATAAAGTGCTCTGCACACAGCAGATACTGAAGGTACTAAAAATATACTGAAAATGAAATTGATGGAACTGAGAATGTTCACAAAAAATTATAGCTGGTTTCCAAATGTGTAAGTAAAATATTGAGGAAATATATACAAAAATAATAAACAGATAGATTTACATGAAACGAAGTATTACTAGTCCCTAAGAAAATGAAGCACTAAATTTTTTCCTCAATCAATAAAGTCAGATAACTCAACTGTAGAAGGGGAGATAGAAATATACTAAGTTTCTTCATCTGGGAAATAAATTGGATTAATTGTAAGTCCTTGTCAAAATGACAATCTTATAAAATGATAAAAAATACATATTACAATGTTTCCACCAGGTTTTTGTCTCTATGCCTTTCCATGGTTAAATACGGCCATATGTCTATATGCAATTGTATTCACCTTACTCCAGAAAAGAACATTAGAGTTCTTTTCAGTAGCATGCCATTATTCTTTTGTGTGAATAATTCATGACTTATTATAAATTTAAAGTGAAATAAAGTCCTGACAAGTATATTTTCTACATTGTTAATAATGAAAACAAAGCCCTCAAAGCTCTACCTAAATCAAATTTTGATCTGGTAAATTAAGAGACACAACCACCATCCCAACAAATAACAGCACCTTCAGAAACTGAACCAGAGCTAAGGCTCATCTGTGTGTTGTTAACACTATTAACAAGAACCACCCTTTATTGGTGCTGCCAGATGCCACATACGCTGTCTCTATAGTTCTCTTATTTTCATAATAACTCTGTGTAATCACTATGTTTATCCTCATTTTAAATATAAGGAGAGGAAAGCTCTAACTTCAATAACTCGCCCAAATACATACAAAGAGAAAACACAGAAATAGGATTCAAACCGAGGACCAAGTCCACCTATCTCCAAACTCTGAATTCAACTTCTGCCATATGACATCTTTTTAAAATAAGGTTTAGTTTGCAAAGGGAAAGGGTGCAGAAGAAAAAGCCTATGATCTGTTGAGTAGTTCTTACTTACTTGCATGGATGGATGGGTGGATGGATGGATGGATATACAGATGGATGAATGGATGGGTGGATGGATGGATGAATGAATGGATAGACAGACGATAGATAATTACACAGATAGTTACATTTAAAACTTTTAATAACTATGTAAGATAGAGTTTATCACCATTTTATATAGATATAACATTTAGCTAATATGCCCACTGTCACCCACATAAAAATTTGGGGATGAAAAACAAAATGGTTTTCTTGTGATGTTTCAAAATGCTCCCTCTCTCCACTCTGCCACACAACCTCATGAGTAACAAAGAAGGGTGAAAATAATCTGAAGCCATTTGGCTCACAAGCCAAAAATGGCAAAAATCTGTGTTCAACTGACATTCCTACATTTCAGTAAAACTAGTTCAGGAGAAAAGAAAGATTTACTGTTAGTAAAAATACATTAAAAACTAGAGTCATGAGAATCCCATTCTTATATCAAATAGTGCAAGAATACACATTCATTTCAGAAAAGAATGTATTCATATGCACCATATTTTATGAGAATTTGCAGATTTTAAAAGGCATAATATTGCCTAGTTGCCAGAATTTTTTCCACTTAGCATCCTTCAGCTCTGTATTGAAGATTCTGGAAAACACTTTCACCACTTTATGAACCATATGCAGAGTTTGATTCTTCTCCAATTTTTTTTTCATTTGTTATTATCATCATCAGGGAGGATTACATCTCATCTACTTAGCTGCTAGAATGAAGATTTCAGTTTGGAAGAGAGCCGATTTCTTAAAAAAAAAAAAAAAAAAGTTAGCTGCTTCAGGCAACAGTCCTTTTGATCTGCTCATTAACACTTTTCAAATGTTCGAGTGATATGGGCATTCTTTGCGCTAAAAAATGTCAGCACTGGAGCCTGCAGCCAGCTTGATGCAATCATATGTTCCAATATTCAGAAAAGAGTGAAAAGAACTGTCAACATTGAATTGCCTTGGATTAAAAAAAAGATATTGTACAATGACTGTAGACCAAGTAGTATTTCGGAACTGATTTTTGCCAGTGACAAAAAAATGCCCAATTTATCAGCAATGTCATCTAGGTGCCTAGGGACCTAGACAATAGAGAAACATTCTTAGTATTTACAAGAATTTGTTTAAAATATATGGGGGTCTTCCTTTCATTCTCCCTTTTTTTTTTTGATAAGATCAGAGAGGAAGTAAAATGCCTTTCTTTTGACACACGTAAACACGTAGTTCTTATGTTATTGCTTGCGAGGTCCTGCTTTTCTGAATCCCACAAAGTATCTAACTTCAACATCTAGCCTTCAACATCCTGACCAAAATAAGATTCAAGTTATCTCTTCCTCTGCTTTTTCTTCCTCCTTGACAAACTCATCAATGATCAAATAGTTCTACTTTGAACAAGTAAATAAGTAGCCTGAAATCTGGACAATAAATGTAATTTAGAATGCTAAATGAGGACTGAGAAGAACAGTGTGTATTCTGCCAGGAGTTAAGTAAAGGTGCTTCTGTCAAAGCAAATAAACTGAGACCAGGATGAGTTTGATACTATTTCGTAAAAGATGCTCTGTTGGAAAACATCACCATGAAAGCAGTAAGACCTAACATCACACTCTATTTCAAGAAGGCAACCAAACATAAATCATTTTAATTAATGGTATAAGGAAGGCACATTAAAATTTAAATTACTTCTATTTTATTGTGCATTCCAAAAAAGAAATCAGGCTGCTCTCAAAGTACCTCAATAAAGGTACCAGGAGCCCTCCTCAACAATAAAAAACAAGTGCAATGTACAGCATTATTACTATTTAGAAAAGAACAGCACAGCTGTTGCTGGCTAAGAAAATGATTCTATAGAGTTCCAGCTAGACATACCCTCATAGCGTGAGATCAACTTACTTATAGGCAAATTGGGCTTTAAAAATATAAAAAAGACCATTTGTAAATGGTCTTTTAAATTAAAATTTATGAGATCTTTATGTAATGTCTTAAATGCACTAAAGAAAAATGAATTTGCAATTTTCCCTTGAGGCTCAGAACATTGGCCAACGACACTAAAGCAAGTGAATATTTGTCACTTTCAGCATATTCAGGTATTTATTTGCAGCTGTATAACACAATCTAATTGACAACACTCCAGAAAGCCTTTGTTTGCCACCTCATCTGTAATTCATCTGAACTGTCTGGTTACCCCAAACTATGCAACTATAGGACTGTCATTTCTCCTATCCTGATTAGTAAAACAAATTTGCTCTTACCTCAAAATATCCTCTAATCTAAACAATGATGAAAACACCCATAATTTCTGATGTAACTAACAATTCAAAACAGGATAAGTTTTGTTTTAATGCCTCCTGTCTTTTTAACCTAGGGAAAAAGACAGGATGCTGATGACGGCTTTGTTAAAGAAAGGCAGTTATAGAGGATGGATATAAGGAAGGATACTCAATGAACAGGATACAGACTCTTAAACAGATGTTAAGACATAATTTTTAAAAAAATGAGAACTTTTCCCTTCATGGAACAGTTTGAAAACTGAACACAATCTATCATTCATTAATGGTAGTGCCTAAATATTCAAATGTACATAAGGCTCCTTTTTTATAAGGCTTACTAGATAAAGGTCTCCACATATCATTGGTTTAGATTTATACTTTTGTATGGAAAGCCCAGACACACAGAGGACCCTATCTGCAACATTTAAATTACAACACATCTCTGTCATTCTTGAAAACAGTCTTTAGTATGAACTGAAAGATTTAAAATTTAAAAATATTCTCATATTAAAAGCATCTTGTCTGAACAGATCTTCTATGGCAGGAGTTTTTCCTTAATCTTTTTTATTATATGCCCCTTGATAAGGTTTGGCTCTGTGTCCCCACCCACATCTCATCTCGAAGTGTAATCCCTATAATCCCCACATGTTGAGGGAGGGACCAGGGTGAGAGCTGATTGAATCATGGGGGTGGTTTCCCCCATGCTGTTCTCATGATAGTGAGCGAGCTCTCACGAGATCTGAATGTTTAATGAGGCAGTTTTCCCTGCTCTTACTAGGCCTCTCTTTCCTTCTTCCTGAAGAAGGTCTTTGATTCCTCTTCACCTTCTGCCATGATTGTAGGTTTCCTGAGGCCTCTCCAGCTACGCAGAACTGTAAGTCAATTAAAGCTTTCTTTATAAATTACCCAGTTTCAGGCAGTTCTTTATAGGAGTGTAAAAATGGACTACTACATCGTCCTTAGCAGTCTGGTGAATCTATGGACCAGTTCCCATAATCATTATTCTAAGTTAAAAGGCATTTTAACTTAGAATTTAAAAGGGTCCTAAGTTAAAGGACCCCAATCATATTGAAATGTAATTTTCAAATTTATTTTTAAAAATATGAGATATGGAAATATGTATGTTTCTTTATTAACTCATTAAACAATAAGCTCTTGTAATAGATCTAGAAACTATCATAGTTTTAAAGTAGCAATGCCTGTAAAACACATTTCAAAGACACCTGAACAGTAGCCACAAGTCATGGTGCATGCCTATATTCCCTGCTACTTGGGAGGCTGAGGCTGAGATAGGAGAATTTCTTAAGCCCAGGATTTCTAGGCTGCAGTGAGCTATGATCATGCCACTGCACTCCAGCCTGAGTGACAGAGAACCTGACTCTTAAAAAAAAATCTGAGCAACTATAAATGTGATATGGGATACATGTGATTGCTGCTGGTGACAGTTTTCATAACTGTTAATATTTTTGTGGGCAGGGTAAAAAATTAATCAATGAAAAAAATGATGAATTGCAGTTAGAAGGAAAAAGAAAGATGTATTTTTTTTCCATGTAAGTTCACGATTCTCAGGTGAGACATCCCTGTGGGGTATATGTAGCAGCAACTAGACAAAAGTTAAACCGCTTCTACTTCAGAGTTTCATTACAATTAAGAAATTCTTATGTAGTTGTATCTTAGTTCCTACTAAAAATGATTACAAAGGCCACATTTCCCATTGTACATATATTATACAGAACAAAGTTTAAATGAAGTCAATGAAAATTATATCGAGAGTGATTGTATCATAAATTTTCTCAAGCACAATACTTCTCCATAATCGACAGGTTTACTATAACCAGCAAAAAGGTACTCTATTTTGAATTTGATTTCCAAGTAAAGCAATATCAATTTTCTCAATTTTAAGAATTGGGATAAGTCAAGAAGATGCATTCAATAATAAGTATTCACCATGCAACATGCCTGGTTTACAATGATAGGTAGAATACACACAGTACCTGCCTTCATGAAATTATTAGTCTATAAGGGGAGAGAGATTTTAAACAAATAATACATAAATCATTATCTAATTATAATTTTACTTAAATATCACCAAAAAGGTAACATTTGCTCAATTGACAGGGTAATGTTATAAAAATTTTGGCTAAAAATTTAATATAAAACATCATAGAAGGGATGTTTCTGACTTTGATATGTTTCTTTTTCCTGATATAAAACTGGTACAGCTAACCAGGTATATATCATAGTTTCACAGACACAGTAATTAGTCAAATGTTCAAACTTTTTGCTTTCCTTCATAGAGTGAAGGTCAATTTCTAGCTTTTAAGGGGTTCAATAGTTCAATATCTGAATATGAATAAAACTGTACTGGCTCCTCTAGCAAATCATTTCACCCCGAGAAAGCTGTCCATGGATCTCTGTCGTCAAATGATTCTAATAACATATATGCGTGAGACACTTCTGAAAATTGTAAACTTGTCTCTTCCAAAAATCCCTTGTTGCTCTAAGATAGTAAGTAAATTCTATTCAGTATATGAAGCATTATGCATACTATCTTCGAAGTTACAAAACAGAGGTGTTATTCTAATTTTAAAGGATGCATATTGGTTTTAATAGCCTTGGTACCATTGCAAATATTTTGAAGAATATTTCATTGCCTCTCGTTTTGCAATTGCTTGTACCCTATAAAAAGTTCAGGGTTTTTGTTTTCTTTTCTTTTTTGTAATGAGTTTGTCTGAAAACAAAAATTCCCCAACTCTGGGGAATATCAGAAACATTCAAGAGATACATAGGTTTCTTCTTGCTGCTATAACAAATTATCATACACTTAGTGTCTTAAAACCACAGAAACATTTTTTTTAATACTTCTGGAAGTCTGGAGTCTGAAGTGAGTCTTACAGGGTTAAAAATCAGGTGTTGACAAAGCTGATTCCTCCTGCAGTCTCTAGGGATGGATTTGTTTCTTGCCTCTTCCAGCTTCTAGTGACTGCCAGCATTCCTTGGCTCATGGCTGCATTGCTCCAATCTCTGCCTCTATGGTTACATTGCCTTCTTTCCATCAATAGTCTAATCTCCCTCTGTCTCCCTTTTATAAGTCTTGGATTTCATTTATGACCCATCTAGATCACCCTGAATAATGTCAAGATTTTTAATTTAATCCCATCTTCAAAGTCCCTTTTGCTATATCAGGTAACATTACAAGGTTCCAGGGATTAAGATCTGAATGTCTTTAGGGATCTTTACCCACTTTGTTGAAGGAGGCTCTTCCCAACTGCATGACCTCTGGAGTTGCCTCAGTCTAACCCAACCCCCTTCCTCTCTGGGAGAATTGCCACCATTGGAGACCTGGCAGCCACTGTTCTGAAAGACTTGCTGTTATTTGAGGCAGAAACAAAGAAAAAAAGACCTGAGAATCACTGTCTAAAATACAAGTAACATTGGCATCACTGACTCGTTGATTAGAGGTCTATGAGATTTTAAACTCTGGATGATGAATGATTCAGTCATGTTATAAAATATGACTTAGTATTTCACATTTTGGCATTTTATAAAATATGAAATGACTGGATGAAGAATATGTGACAGATATTGAGACTTCTGTTCAGGGAGTTTTCTTTCCATGTTCTCTGTATCGATAAGAGCTCCTGAGCATATGACGCTCACAGAGGTGGACAGCTGACACACCATAAATGTGCTTAAGAAGAGACATTTTAAGTTCTTTAGTCATGTTTCAGTTGAAAGATTAGATTTAAATATTTGCCACTAGTTCTTAAAACCCATTCAAGCAAAAAGACATTTGCCCAACACCATGTTGAAAAAGATGAATTTCATTTTCTACTAAAAAGTTCATTGCTAGGAATGACAGTCAAAGTCAAATTGATCACCAATAATTTAACACTACTAAGAATTACTTAAATGGTCACATCCTAATTTCAGCATTGCACAAATATATAATCTAAAAGGAACAAAATAAGATAAACACCCTGCAATTGTACTATAATACCCTCTGAAAACTCAAGATCCTTTTCCACAAGGTTATCATCACACTATCTCCTTTTTACATCACGTCTTCATTTTTCTCTAGTTCACTTAATTTCAGCTTAAGATTCCAGCTATCTATACTCTGTTAGAAGTCCTTTGTTCCGGCCATATTTAAGGTGCAATATCTGTCACTGCCTTTCCATTTCCATTGTTAATGGAACTCAGTTGGATACAGTCTTAAATAATTTTTGTCAGGACTAGACTTTAGCACTACTCTGAAGCCAGCAAAGTTTCTTTCAGGTAATTAGATTGGTCGAATCTCTCCAGTAGCTTCTCATCATCCCTGGGAAGAGATCAGACTTTCTATTACAAGACATAGTAGGTCCTCCCCAATGGGTTCATGCCAAAACCCAAACCATCATTCACCTAGCACAGTAGGTCTCAGCCTAGCACTTCTAAAAGCAATCAGAATAACTGATGATTCCACATGTACTTCATCTGAAATGTCCTTCAAGAACTGCCAACATCTTATTCATGACTCAGAACTGAATTGGGGGTCATCAGGTCAACCAGGTTTCTCTGAAATGTTCCCTGTAGTCTTGGCAAACCCTTCCTCCTTTACGTTTCTACGGTTCTTTACACACATCGTTATTGGGACTTCAATTACCTTCCATTTACACCTATTTGCATACATTTTTATGTTTCCATATTAAAATGTGAATTTCCATATCATAGTATAAGCATTTTTGTATCCCCAGTTCCTAGCACAGTACTGACATCTACTACATAATCAATATTAACCAAGGGCTAAATTCAGAAGTTCACCTCTCCTTTCTTCCTGCTTTAAAATCTACTTTAGGAAACATTTGCTATCATTCACTTATACCTAGGTATAAATATAAGTTCATACTTATATGAACTTATAAGGGCTAATTGCTTTTTAATCTATATTTCTAAGGGTAAAATAAAGGTGGTCTCTTCTATTAAATAAGGTCAGGAAATTAATAAACATCCAGGATGTTTCTGAGGATAGGAAGCCTTTCTGACATCCTGATACTCCACCATTAAAGGGCCCCCTTTATACCTTGTAGAAAGTAACTCCATGATTTGAGACCTGCAGAGTCCAAGGCTTTAGAGTCCCATGTGCCTAGTCTCTGATCTAGTCACCTGATGATTGGTTCCTCTCCTTAATATCCAAAATGATGGTCAAAACCCATATTTGAGCATATTTCATTTTGCATATGTCTTTTTTTAAAAATTGACAAATGGGATCTAATTAAACTAAAGAGCTTCTGCACAGGAAAAGAAACTACCATCAGAGTGAACAGGCAACCTACAGAATGGGAGAAAATTTTTGCAATCTACTCATCTGACAAAGGGCTAATTTCCAGAACCTACAAAGAACTCAAACAAATTTACAAGAAAAAAACAAACAACCCCATCAAAAAGTGGGCAAAGGATATGAACAGACACTTCTCAAAAGAAGACATTTATGCAGCCAACAGACACATGAAGAAATGCTCATCATCACTCACCATCAGAGGAATGCAAATTCAAACCACAATGAGATACCATCTCATACCCGTTAGAATGGCAATCATTAAAAAGGCAGGAAACAACAGGTGCTGGCGAGGATGTGAAGAAATAGAAACACTTTTACACTGTTGGTGGGACTGTAAACTAGTTAAACCATTGTGGAAAACAGGGTGGCGATTCCTCAAGGATCTAGAACTAGAAATACCATTTGACCCAGCCATCCCATTACTGGGGATATACCCAAAGGATTATAAATCATGCTGCTATAAAGACACATGCACACGTATGTTTATTGCAGCACTACTCACAATAGCAAAGACTTGGAATCAACCCAAATGTCTATCAATGACAGAGTGGATTAAGAAAATGTGGCACATATACACCATGAAATACTATGCAGCCATAAAAATGGATGAGTTCATGTCCTTTGTAGGGACATGGATGCAGCTCGTAACCATCATTCTCAGCAAACCATCGCAAGAACTGAAAACCAAATACCGCATGTTCTCACTCATAGCTGGGAATTGAAAAATGAGATCACTTGGATACAGGAAGGGAAACATCACACACTGGGGCCTATTGTGGGGAGGGAGGAGGGGGAAGGATAGCATTAGGAGTTATACCTAATGTAAATGACAAGTTACTAGGTGCAGCACACCAACATGGCACATGTATACATATGTAACAAACCTGCACATTGTGCACATGTACCCTAGAACATAAAGTATAATAAAAAAATTTAAAAATTAAAAAATAATCATACACTTTGACACTTCTGAGCCCTCTGGTCAATACTAAATGAAACTGCAAAGTGATTAAAAAAAAAAAGGGGGGGGCGGGAATGCACCACTGCAAACTTTAAATTAAAAAACCAAGGAAGACAAATTACATTAGGGCATCTTTTTGCTTTTTAATGTGATACTCAAGAATGCTAGTCACCCTAAAATAGCCATAACTAGATAATCAAGATCACAACAGGAAACTGAGCATAAATTGCTATGGCAGGAAACTGATTAGTTCAGCAAAGAGACAGGATGCTTCTTGTCTCTACTGTTATCTGAGTTAATTGTATGCCTCCTCCATGGGCCAACTGCTCTGAGATAAAGAATTGTAAAGTTGCCTCATGAAAGCAAACTGAAGTACAACTAATAATAAATGCAGGGCTAAAACAAAGCCCATCTGAAATTGCAAGGATGATGAAATCAGTCAGTAAACACGAGAGCAGGGAGGAAAAGGCAGTCTTGCAGTATTATGTGAAACATTACCATGAGCTACAGAATATTAAGTTCTACATAATGTGCTTATAATAAAAGGAATATTCTCAAAATAAGTAGTAGGCATGATTTGGAAGAGGGCTTCCTTAAGATAATTTTTTTCTATGAAACCTGAACAATCTAAATTGGTTTGCTTGAAATGTGTAGAATGATGCCCCCCAACCAACATGTCCATAACTTAATTACCTGGTACTGTGAATATGTTATCTTGATGGCAAAAGGGATTTTGCAGAAGTGATTAAGGTTCAGGATCTTGAGACGAGACATGATCCTGGATTATCTAGGTGCGTCCAACCTAATCCCATGGTTCCTTAAAACTGGAGGACCTTTCCCAGCTGGGTTCAGAGTTACAGGGAGATGTGACCACAGAAAAATGGTCGAAAAGATGCAACACATCTGGCTTTGCAGATGGGGAAAGGGGGGTATGAGGCAAAGAATGTGAGTAGCCTATAGAAGCTGGAAAAGGCAAAGGAATGGCTTCTTCCCTAGAGCATTCAGAAAGAAACACATCCCTGCCAACACCTTTTAGTCCAGGTAAACCCAGTGAGACTCATGTGAAAGCTGTGATTAGACAGCTGTTAGATAATAAATTTGTGTTGCTTTTAATCAACACACGTGTGGCAATTTGTTACAGCAGCAATAGATAACTGATATACACCCATATTCTTTCACAGGCTTTATACAAACACACAAAAATGACACAAACTGAAACTCCTCGTCATTACTCCAAAAGTAGCAGTTTAGCTGACAATTGTGCATGACTAATTTCTGAACAAGTATTTTTCAATAGCAAACAGAGAAGGTCCTGAAATGGCAGATCATTCAAAGAGGAAATGAATAATTTAATGAGCACTTAAAAAAACTGACAAATTATCAGCTCCTCTCAATGAACCAAAAATAAAACATCAATTTACTTGAATTTCTCTTGTACTTGAAGGAAAATATCCTTTATCCCAACTACCTCCCTTATTTTTCTCTCCCCTCTTCCTACAAACCTGATTTTAAAGTGCTTTTTAGATGAATTTTTTAAAATAAATATTTACTGACCTGCATGTTTTCTAGAATTTATTATAGTAGTGAAGACAAAATTCATTTTGCAAACTGAAACTTTGCTGTTATTGAGTAACATGGCATTTATTCACATTTCAGATCTTACTTTACATCTTTCTAATTTTTTTTAAGTAGAGTTGCAAATCCTTCTTACTCACCACTTTGCAGCAAAGGGGCCAAAACCACCACATCAAACCGATCCCCAGGAGTAGCAGTAACACCAAAATAACAATGATGGCTGCGATCCCATTAGACTAAAGTAGGCAAAGAGCAAAAACAAAGCAGTCAGCACAGCTTATGGTCAAATTCCAAATGTATATATATTTTAAGGAAACACCAGAAAATAATGCAGAAAGTATAATGTCAAACTAGATTTTAACTGTTATTTTAATTTCTTGAAATTCTACAAATTTATCTTCTATTTAATATATATTATGTTTTATGTTATGTTGTTGTGACAGGCAATAATAAACTTTCTCAAAATGCTGCAGACTCTTTACAAATATATCTGAAAGGAACGTAGGAAAAAATCACTAATCAGGATTAGACTGGTCCCTATCTTTCATGTAAGGATTATTTTGGTTCAAAGCATAATTATCCATAGGCAGAATCACCCAGACTTTTTGATAGTGAAACACAATCAATTGCGTGTAGTTAAATAATAAGATGAATATTTAAAAAATTATCAAGTAGATGACAAACCAACAATGGTTCTTGTCAGGAAATGGTATATATACATCAATGCAAGAATGTAATCTCCTGCATTCATATATCAGATGTTCTCTCACTGCAGCTGAAATATGACCTACACAAAAACCACAGTGGTTCTTTCCCTTCCTAACTACTAAGCTCCTCCAGCCTTAAGGCACCTACTCTGGGATCTGTTCTTAAACCCTTTCATATAAAACCAACGTACTCATTTTACAGGATTCATATTAAGTCACTTCATGGAAGTCTTCCTTGGACCCTTTGACTATAAATGCCCCTTTGAATAAACAACTCACATTTCTCTATACTTTAATCTTTAGTGCTTATTACAGTGCAATGCAATGAATTAATTATGAATTTTGTGATTATTTGTTTAATTTATATTTTCTACCATGATTTATTGTAAGCTCTAGGAAGTCAGGGGCTACATCTAGCCCACTTAGCACTGTATACTCCATGTCTGGCATTTAAAAACTACTTACTGAGGCCAGGCAGGATGGCTCACGCCTGTAATGCCAGCACTTTGGGAGGCCAAGGAAGGCAGATCGTGAGGTCAGGACTTCAAGAACAGCCTGGCCAACATGGTGAAACCCCATCTCTACTAAAAATATAAAAATTAGCTGGGCATGATGGCGGGCACCTGTAATCCCAGCTACTAAGGAGACTGAGGCAGGAGAATCGCTTGAACCTGAGAGGTGGAGGTTGCCGTGAGCCGAGACTGCACCACTGCACTCCAGCCTGAGAGACAGAGTAAAAGAAAGAAAAGAAAAGAAAAGAAAACTACTCACTGAGAGAATGAACTCTAAAGAAAAAAGACAGCAAAAGACATGGATACAAAGAAGAATGTTTACTGAACTTTTACTGTAGAGATAGTTTCCAAGGGAATAAGAGATATCTCCCAAATGCCTAATCTCTAGGATCCTCAGTAATAATGTTTTGTTTTGTGTGTGTGTGTGTGTGTGTGTGTGTGTGTGTTTTAAGAGAAAAAATTCAGGGAAGAAAAGAAAAAGAGCAAAAGAGAAAGATTACTACTAATACTTTATAGAAATTTTCAGGCAAATACCTAAGTAGCCTGTTCTTAGAAAGAACATTCCAAAGTGCATCTTTCTTTACAAAATTCTAAATATTCATGAATAAGTCATGCTACCATCCACAGGCATAAACACATTAAGCTTTAAAATCTAGGCAAACAAGAATATAACGGAAAAAGGATGTCACAGAAACGCATGGAAAACTGTGGTACCCTATGGGAGAAATATTGTCAAATGTATAAATCTTGATCTCACCTTCAAAAATATGGTCTTATGTAAGACAGCCTCTAACTTGACTGTCCATGTACAGAAGGAATACATTTCTCACCAGGCCTTTCCCACATGAGGATCCAGTCACAGCACTCATAGAAATGGCACACCATTTGGCTGTGCTATGCAACTTTCAAAAGGGCTCTATGAACATTTGGTTTCCCCTTTTCTTAGAATTCACACCCGTGTTCAGAAATAAGGACATGCAACTAGAGGCCATGAAACTGCTAAAAATTTAGTGGTTAGTTTGTTTCTTCTATGCATGTGCCAAGAACAGGAAAATCAGAAAATTGCACTGACAGAACATAAAGTAGATGGGCTAGCCCTGATAGATACTTAAAATTTTTGATTTTTCCCTTAAAAAAATGCCTTCATTAGTAGCATTGACAAAATATTATGCACCTCCAGATACAAATATACATTTATTATTACAATATTATCATATCAACTGATTCCAAAGATTTGTCTTTAAAAAATTTAAAATGGCCGGGTGCGGTGGCTCACTCCTGTAATCCCAGGGCTTTGAAAGGCTAAGGTGGGCGGATCACAAGGTCAGGAGATTGAGACCATCCTGGCTAACACGATGAAACCCCGTATCTACTAAAAATACAAAAAATTAGCCAGGCATGTTGGTAGGTGCCTGTAGTTCCAGCTAGCAAGCTAAGAACATTTCTACCTTGTTCAAGAAAAGTGACATTTGAGTAGTAAATATTTATTAGAACTTTTTGAGTTCTAAAGAGAGGCATGCCTATATAAAACTGAGAAGCTTCCAGGTTCGCTCATGATACAGATCTATGTGTAGTCAAATCTAGTTTCATACTCTTCTTCATCTGACTCTTAAGTCCATAGTTTGCAACACGGTATCTGATTACAAGACTGAATTCTGTGTGTTCCACCGTTCCCCAATATGTTTATAAAGTTTTGTGCAAAATGAAACTGTTTTTCTTTCATGACTAACATCTTTCTTGCTCTGATAGTGGCTCTGGCTATCAAAACAAACACAATGGGAAAGCCGGAATTTGTACCCAGTTAACTGAGCTGATGTCTGGGATGGGTGTATTCAGGGCCCGTGTCATCTGCATCTAATTTCCTTTTCTTCACTAAAAGCCAGTTATAGAATAAAAAACTTTATTCTGCCAAATATAACTAAAATTCTAGTGAAGAGAATCATAGAGGTATTAAAAACAAATCAGGGTGACTCCTGCCCTTGCAACATAACTATGGGAAAGAGGAATCACTGGAAAGTTTCAAAAGAGCATTAGTTGTTATTGCTGCAATCTATCTAGAAAATAGTGAATTCCCAGCAGCCACATTACAATGAAGCAGACACAGAACAGGGAAAATGGGCCTTCACAATTTTGTTTCATGAATTTAGAGTTAGGGAAAGAAAATAGAGTCATGAAACAGATGATTACTTCATTTACTGGATTCTTTTTGGAATATTTGGTATCAGGAATTAGGAAACTATGGCACAAGGGTCAAATCCAGCCAATCTATTTGGTAAGACCCCAGCAAGCTAATAACTTTTTTTTTTTTTACAATATTACATAAAGCTGAAAAAAATCAAAAGAAGAATATGTTACAAGAAATTCCAATGTCAGTGTACATAGTTTTATTGAACACAGCCGTTTACATAATGTCTATAGCTGCTTTTGCACTACAATGGTAGAGTTAAGTAGTTGTGACAGAGACCGTATGGCCCCCAAAGCCTTAAGTATGTGTTTACTATCTGGCCTTCTACAGGAAAAATTTGCCAACCTTTGTCCTATATAAATCAATGTAGAATCTGGTTTAAAATGGCAGACTGTGGAAGTGTTCCGTCAGGGGGTAGGGGAGACAGATGTGGGTTCAATTCTCAATTCTAGCATTTATCAGACTGCAAAACTGGGCAAGTAACAACCTTTAGAGCCTCCAGGCTTCAAGTATCCCTTTTGCAAGGACAGTAAGGACTGAAATCACCTGATGTTGCACTCATCAAGCCATGTACCTCTTTGAGGGTTGGGTCCACATAAGAAGAAGTACCTTCTAATGTATTTGGATAAATGTGCACTGAATATTGGAGGTATCTTCCTGTTCCCCAGTTTTCTCATCTGTAAAATTAACAAAATCTGAACAGCCTCCTCTTGGATTGTGAGTGTTAAATGAAGCCATAAAGGATTTAGCACATATACAGCAGTGCTGAGCACAGCGTCTGGCACTTAATACCTGCTCAGCAAACAGGTTCTTGGTATCGTTATTGCAAAAGAGTCAGAAGATCAGTGATTTCAAGAGAAAAAAAAAAAGGACATCTTTCCATTATTATTATCATCTTTTTTTTTTTTTTTTTTTTTTGAGACGGAGTCTCGCTCTGTCGCCCAGGCTGGAGTGCAGTGGCGCGATCTAGGCTGACTGCAAGTTCCGCCTCCCAGGTTCACGCCTTTCTCCTGCCTCAGCTTCCGGAGTAGCCGGGACTACAGGCGCCCGCCACCTCACCCGGCTAGTTTTTTCTTTTTTGGTTTTTTTTTTAGTAGAGACGGGGTTTCACCATATTAGCCAGGACGGTCTTGATCTCCTGACCTCGTGATCCTCCCGTCTCGGCCTCCCAAAGTGCTGGGATTACAGGCTTGAGCCACCGCGCTCGGCCTCCATTATGTTTTTAAAAGCAGAATACAAAAAACTAGCTGGGCGTGGTGGCAGGTGCCTGTAATCCCAGCTACTCGGGAGGCTGGGGCAGGAGAATGGCGTGAACCCCGGAGGCGGAGCTTGCAGTGAGCTGAGATCCGGCCATTGCACTCCAGCCTGGGCGACAGAGCGAGACTCCGTCTCAAAAAAAAAAAAAAAAAAAAAAAAAAAAAAAAAAAAAAAAAAAAAAAAGCACAGATCCATTTTAAAGATCTTTTGAGGAGAGATGAAGATAAAGGATTGTCTAAATACAAACCCCCCTCAGACTCTAATCTTAAATCTCTTACATCTAAAACTTAGTTTCCCCATTTTAAACTACATATATGGTTACTTTCAATCATTCATTTACAGAATAATTTTGGAGCACTTGCTCTGTCTAAGGACCAGTGGTGGGAGACGGGCAATGAGCACAGCATAAGCCCTGCCATCAACATCTCAAGGCTGGTAAGAAAGGCCCAGAAGCAAACAGGAACTCATAGCTCAGTTCCTAAGGGCCTTAACAGGACTGAGCCCTGGATGTTCCTGAAGCAGACAGAAGAGCTTCTTTATTTGTGGGATTTTAACAAGGACTAATCAATGACTAGAATAATAGTGTTTTACTTTGTTTGGCTTTCAAATGCCTGAGCAAGTAAAAAGCATTATCCTCACAATGAGCAATATCACTAACGGCATTTCACCTGTTCATGATATGCAAATACAACCGAAAGACTAAATATCATTTAAATCCAAGGCCCAGGTATTTATCATAATATTACCCACTATACTCTTCTATTTTCAATAGCTATTCCATGCACAAATCAGCAGGTGCATCTCATCAGCGCAAGTCTCATTTTTCATATCTATGAAATGGTAATATTACTCCCAAAGGCAACAGGTATTTGAGGTTAAATACAAAGCAATGGTTAAATCTAAGGAGAAAAAATAATTATCCTATAATTACTGTCAACATGAAAAAGTGAACTACAGTATTTATTATCCTGTAATAACTAGAGGAATAATAAAAGTCACAGAGAAGAGAAGGCTTCAAGTCATCAGCTTTGGCGGACACAGGGAGATCACCGGTGACCCCTCGGACTTTTTCTCAGCCCTGGCTCACCTTGGCCTCTCCCAAGCACCTACTGGTGCCCTCTCTTCACCTTGGAATTCTAACTTCCTTTGTCTTCTTCATTCGGTGTCTGGTCTTCCCAAGTCTTGAGCAGTTCTTTCTCTTATTTCTTCACTTACTCTATTCACCAAGAGAGCCTTACCTATTTATTCAGTTTGATTAAACTTTAAACTTCAATCAAATCAGATTTCTTCTGACTGTGGGTCTCGGATCTCCCTTTTCTTTAAGAATCTACTTTTAAAAATTTGTGACCGGGTGCAGTGGCTCACGCCTGTGATCCCAGCACTTTGGGAGGCCAAGGCAGGCAAATCACGAGGTCAGGAGACTGAGACCATCCTGGCCAACATGGTTAAACCCCGTCTCTACTAAAAATACAAAAATTAACTGGGCGTGGTGGCACACACCTGTAATTCCAGCTATTCGGGAGGCTGAGGCAGGAGAATTGCTTGAACTCAGGAGGTGGAGATTGCAGTGAGCCGAGCTCGCGCCACTGCACTCCAGCCTAGCAACAGAGCAAGACTCAGTCTCAAAATAGATAAATAAATAAATAAATAAATAAATAAATAAATAAATAAATAAAAACTTCTAATCACAAAATATTTCTCTACCTTTTGAAAGGCATTTATTATTATTATTATTTATTTTTTAAATTTATTTATTTTTGTTTTTTGAGACGGAGTCTCGCTCTGTCGCCCAGGCTGGAGTGCAGTGGCCGGATCTCAGCTCGCTGCAAACTCCACCTCCCGAGTTTACGCCATTCTCCTGCCTCAGCCTCCCGAGTAGCTGGGACTACAGGCGCCCGCCACCTCGCCCGCTAGTTTTTTGTATTTTTTAGTACAGACGGGGTTTCACCGTATTAGCCAGGATGGTCTCGATCTCCTGACCTCGTGATCCGCCCGTCTCGGCCTCCCAAAGTGAAAGGTATTTAAATCTCCTTTAACTCTGAGCAGTTTTACAGACCCTGGAAGACTATCTTTCTCAAGGCCCTGGGAGCCATTCCTTTGAGATCATCAAGGGAGATAGTGCCCCTATCACACGGTCTCTGTAGAAGGGGAGAAACGTAATATCAGTGGCACCTTGCTCCAAGTTTTGCCACTACCTCCTATTAGGAAGGTAGGAGAAAGTTTACTTTTCCTTTAGGTAATGTCAATTAGCAGATACTGGTGGCCTATAATTCCCACCATCCCAGCTTTGAAAATTCTCCAGATTTTTGTTTGATCACAGTTAAATTCAATCACTCTTCCCTCTTGCAACAGTCTTGAATAATGTCTTCCTTGCCTGTTTAATTTTGTCCAGTGCATTTTTTTTCTTTGACTCTATGTATGCCTCCCCACTTCAAAATGACATTAACTCTAAATTCTCCCATTTTCCCTCCCCTTCCTACAACCTCAGCAAAAGTAAAACTTAAATTTTTACTTCCAGCACTGATCACTCACTGAGATGTGAAACTATAGCTACAAGTACCCGCTTGACACTGCTAGCCTCACTTACAGAACATGTCTACAGTGAAAATTCTTCCCATCTCCAGATTCACCTCTCGCTTTGGATGTTTCCAATGGCAGCATCATTCTTCCAGCCCATGAGATTCAATATTTTGGAATCAAACATTCCCCCATAACCACTAGTAAGTCACTTTATAATATGTCTTTCTTCATTAATACAATTTACATGGCTATTTCTAGGACTATTTCTACCACCATCAGTCAATTTAGAAACTAAAGTTTTATGCCTATATTCTAGCATTTGCTTCCTAAAAGCTTTTTCTGTGCCTTGTTTTTCTTTTCCTGTCCTTTCTCTTACATGTCACTACTGATTTAATCTTCCTAAAATAGTATGTTTCACCATCACATGTGTGTCCAAAGCCCTTTAAAACCATATTCTTATTTATTGGAGTCAGGCCTTGTGATTTCTCAAGCCAATAAAACCTGAAAAAAAAGCTTCTCACATAGGCTTGCCAGCTAATAATTCTGCCAAAGAACAGCATACAAGGAAAAAGAGAAAAGAAGAGAAGAAGCAGGAGGAGGGAGAGGAATGTGAGGAAGGAAGAAGAAAGGACTGAAGGAATAGGGAGAAGGAAGGTGGGAGAAAAGAAAGAAGGAAGTATGGAATGAGGGAGGAAAGAAGGGAGGGAGGGAAGAAGGGAGGGAGGGAAGAAGGGAGGGAGGGAGGGATGGGGGGAGGGAAGGAAGGAGGGGATAAAGGAAGGAAGGAAAGGAGGGAGAGGTCGGTCCTGACAAATTAAGTATATTTCCTCAATCAAAGGATATTTTAAAATTAAAATGGGACAAAGAACAATTTCAAAATAAAAGAATTATTTCAAGTTAAATAAATCTAATAATATGAAAAATATAATCCATTTTCTTTCCTTTTCTCGTTTCAGCACCGTAGAATTTGGGAATCACAGCCTGTCAGATGAAACTCTAAATTCAATTCAGTTTTTTAGGTTGTTGATAATCTGGTCTAAATTTTCTATTTCCAATCATTTCTTCCGCTTATTTCTACTCCAGTCAAATGCATCTCCTGTCAATTTCATCAACACATTCCCACCCCATTTGCTCTTTCTCTATAATATGCTCCCTGTCCTCTTTCTTTGCTGACATCCTAGTCTCCCTTCAAGGCCCTGTCTGAATTAGTTCCCCCACAACCATAAAACCTTTCTCTGGTACACTTTCCCTTCTTGCTCTAAGCTCCTGGAAGCCATTATTTCCCAGTAAATATTATGTGGAATTTTGTTGCCTAATTTATTCCATCCATTTATCAACAACTAACAGCTCCAAAGTTTGTACATACAATCCAGACCTCTCTCAGAACTCCAGACTTGCATATCCAGGGGCCTGACATTTCCACTGCGATGTCCAATAGACATCTCTCGTTCAGCCCCACCACAACTGAACTCCTCGTTGTTCAGAAACTGCTGTGCCTGATGACAATTCATCCTTCTGTTTGGCAAAACCACAGTTGCTTTTGCATAAACCTAATAGTTGCTCAGGCAAAAACACTTGGAACTATTCTTAATTTCTTTCTTTCTCTCACATCCTACATCTAATCTGTCTAGGGATCCCATGGACTTCTCCTGTAAAATATATTCTAATTCAACCCTTTCTCACCATCTCCACTTTGATCACCCCAGTAGGGCCATCCTCCCCTGGGTGGGGAAGGATTCTTGCATTGCTGAAATAGCCACAGAATTGGGCTTGATGTTTCCACGTTTGCTGCCACTCGCAAAGTCTGTTTTCATAAAGCAGCCAGAGTGATCCTTTCAAAACAGTGAATCAAATAATGTCACCTTCCAAGGTCTTCCTGTTTCACTCAGAAGAAAAGCTCAGGTCCTGACAATGACTATATACCCTACAAGATCTGCCCTGCTCCTGCCACTCTCTCCTCCTTATCCGGAGGCTCCCACTCTCCCTGACTACTTTCACTCCAGCACACTGGCTGGTTGCTCTTCTTGAAACTTGCCAGAGACTTGTCACCTCAGGCTTTGCTCTAGCTGCTCCCTCTGTGTGCAGCACTCTTCCCTTAGATGGTCTGCAGGGCTCACTCCCTTACCTTCAAGTCTTTGCTCAAAGCCTTCCTTCTTAGTGAGAATCACCTTGACCCCTTCTTGACTTTTACAGCTTGCTCCTTTCCCCTCACTTCATCACTGACACACCAATGATCCTTTTTCTGGAATCTCCCCACTCTTAAACCATTTGAGACATATTACCCTCACTCAGGAACAAGACCTAGAAAGTGTTCCTTAAAGCACACAACCTATACATCCCAGACGACTCATTTAGCTTCAGCATCCTTGCATGTGAAAATCATGCATTGTTATAGGGTAGGAACAAAGACCTGTTTTCCTGCTTGCACGGAAGAAAGGAAGAAAAAGACGGTTTGGAGGTGTAGAATAGGAAGACGGATGAGGAAGGAATGCCATTTCAGTGAGCTAAACACTGAGAAACTACAAACCACAAATATTTGTAATTTCAACCACATCCTGAGGGACCAGAAAACCAGCAAACTGCAACATCCCCAAAACCTACAAAATGCAACAGGCACTAGAAATGGGAGGAAAAAAAAACCCTCCTCAAAAAGCACAAACACAAAAACAAAAAACCTAGCTATTTTCAAAATAGAAGTAGATGTTGGCAAAGACTTATCCAAGGAGTTAAAAAGTGACTCAAGGGTCCATAAGATATTCCTTTTACCTGAAGCATTGTCTTACAATGAGAAATACAACTACCTCTATACAGATAACATTGAATTGTTATTTTGTTTTGTTTTGTTTTGTTTTCTGTTGGAAGGGTGTCTCCTGAATCAGTAGATCAAAATACAAAACCATGAAACCGTGAGATGTGAGAAAATGTTTAGGTTTAGGATTTTGGTCTTTTGGAGGACAGGAATTTTTCTTTTTTTGCTTTGATTTATATATATTTTACAAAATATACTCAGAAATAATAACCACGTGGTTAGCCTTATTTAATGTTTCCTGTTTCTATATTCAATAATATAATATTGAAACTTTCTATAAATCCACAAAATTAAATAAAAGAAAGAAAATGTGTACTGAATGGAGTTTATATTTCAAAATACTGCATTTAGGCAATGCAAATCGGTAATCTCAAAATATACATTTGATGTGGTTACAAAGTAAGATAGTACCAAGCTGTCAAAATCAACCTTCTTATTCAGAAAACACCAATATTTTAAATGAACAAAATAATAAAGTCACATATTAAGATACAATAATTTGATTTCAAACCATGATAAATGTCTTAGATACTGGAATCTAACCTGGAATCTATAGAAAACATAATTTCTATATTTAATGTTTTAAGAAAAAAGTGCTTCATTCGCAAATTATTCTCTTACCTTATCTTGATTTTAAATATGGCTTTTGAATTCTATAAATATCAAAATCAAATGCATACTACCTTAAAGTTCCTATGAAAGGGAGCTGAACATAAAAAAAAGCAATGTCACCCAAAACAAATTCTATACAAAATTTTTCCTTATAGTGGTCTCCAATGTTATTGTTTGCATCTCCTTTATTGTAGTCTGCAACAGCACCAAAGATCCATAGATTATTTCTGGATGGAATTAATTTTAAAAGATAATCTTTATGCAAACTTTTACTTACACATTCTGTGGCTGTGACAATTAATGAGCCTGAGATGACAGATTTTCCTCCATTAAAGCTCACTGAAACATCAAGAGTTCTGAAAAAGAAATGAAGAAACAATAATTTTATATACAATTAAAACCAGAGGAGTAGGAGATTTTTATTTCCTTACATAATTCAAAACCAGCCAGAAAACATACTTAGAGAATAAGGGTCTTGAACTCCTGACCTCAGGTGATCCACCCACCTCGTCCTTCCAAAGTCCTGGGATTACAGGCATGAGCCACCACGCCTGGCATGGCCAACATGGTGAAACCCTGTCTCTAGTGAAAATACAAAAATTAGCCGGGTGTGGTGGCAGGCGCCTGTAATCTCAGCTACTCAGGAGCCTGAGGCAGAAGAATTGCTGGAACTTGGGAGGCAGAGGTTGCAGTAAACCGAGATCATGCCATTGCGTTCCAGCCTGGGCCAACAACAGTGAGACTCGGTTTCCAGAAAAAAAAAAAAAAAGTAAGAGTCACAGCTTTTGGTAAATTATGCCAGCTTTTTTCTTCCTTAGTTCTAGTCTTTATGTATTAGTAAGGCAACTTATTAAGTGGTTTAATTGTTTCTTTACAAAGTAGTAACAGAAATACAGACATTAAGAAATTTCTCAATCCAGAAAAATGCCGAGATTGTTTCAGATTCACAAAAACCTACAAAGAAAGAAAAGCTTTAGATCCCATTTAGCCTATTTTCCTGTCTCTAGGTATTACTACTAAGAATATAAAACTGGAAGCAATAAACCAGTCAAAAATAAAATATAAAGAAAGTGAATATGAAAGACAGCGACAAAGAAAAGAAAGAAGAGAGAAGGATTTATTTGCAGGTATTTGTTGTAGATAGTCCCAAGATATTAAACTATTCCAACGAAGGTACAAAGAAGAGACAATAATTTTTGTTCCTAGCTAATAAATATTATAGTTAAAATATAGTTCTTATTTTGAAAATATGATTTCAAATTCTAAAACAAGTAATAATCATTAAAATTTCATTAATTTAGATTGATTATTTGGGATTAGTTAGCCTAGAGTTAGTAATTTTTTATTTAAAAAATAACTAAAACAAGATATCAAAGGAGAAAAAAATGACAAGAGGGTGTGTACGGAAAGAGCTCTTTTCCAAAACAGTTTACAAAGGATATTATCATATGATTGGTTTGCAAACAAATCAAAGCCATCAATCCATAGGCCAAGCATGGTGGCTCACGCCTATAGTCCCAGCACTTTGGAAGGCTGAGGTGGGAGGATTGCATGAACCCAGGAGTTTGAGACCAGACTTGGCAACAGTGAGATGCCCATCTCTACAAAAAAATAAAAATAAAAATAATTAGCCGGGCATGGTGGCATGTGCCTATAGACCCAACTACTCAGGAGGCTGTGGCAGGAGGATCGCTTGAGCCTGGGAGGTTGAGGCTGCAGTCATCTCTGATTGAGCCACTGCACTCCAGCATCAGCAATGCAGCGAGACTCTGTCAAAAAACAAAAACAAAAACAAAAACAAAAAACAAACTCCCAGAAACAATCTCAAGCTGTTGACAGAAAGGGGAGATGAGAAATATTATTCAGTTCTTACCATATGCCAGATGCTATCCTAGGCATTTTATGGGCATTATCTATTTTAACCCTTCACAGTAGCCCCTGAAGTAAATAGTAGTTTCACAGTTTTACAGATGGGGCAAGAGGCACAGAAATGTTAATAACTTTACCCAAAGTAATAAAGCTAGGATTCTAACTTTGAACTCTTTCCATCATACCAGAGAGGCTTGATTAAATGATGAAATCAAAGTCCTTAATGTGTTTCTTTTCTCAATGTGCTATTTGGTTTGGATTCATACAATAAAGCTACTGGGAAGGATATTCCTGGCAAAGTTAAAGCTAAATTCAATCAAAATACAGAAATACTTCTATTAAAACATTTCTTTGTAAAGTATGTACTTCAAAACACATTGTTTAAAAACATGGTTTAGCTAGGCTGGGCACAATGGCTCACGTCTGTAATCCCAGCACTTTGAGAGGCCGAGGTGGGTGGATCACGAGGTCAGGAGATCGAGACCATCCTGGCTAACACGGTAAAAACCCGTCTCTACTAAAAATACAAAAATCAGCCAGGAGTGGTGGCACGTGCCTGTAATCCCAGCTACTCGGGGGGCTAAGGCAGGAGAATCACTTGAACCCGAGAGGCAGAGATTGCGGTGAGCCGAAATCGTGCCACTGCACTCCAGCCTGGGCGACAGAGCGAGACTCTGTCTCAAAAAAAAAAAAAAAAAAAAAAAAAAGGTTTAGCTAAATCCAGAAAACAATGAGAATTCTGGATGTTTACATCTAATTAACTGTACTTTTGAACTATTCCAACACAGAAGACCAAGTGGCGTATTAAGAAAGAAAACTTAAACCTAATTGCTCATTCTGAAGAAATGATTGCCTTGTTTTGTTTTTTTAATGACTAAGCATAATCAATAAAATATTATCCTCCCTAGTTTTTAATTCCTCTACTTTAAAGCATGTGGCCGGAATCATCTGACATGTTGGCATGATTTTATTTTTTTGGAAATATAATTTTGATTCATAATAATATGTGATTCTTGCAGGTAATCTTACTGATTCAACTTTAAGGGATCAGTAGACATTGACTGAAGTTGTTTATAATTGGACAGTTAAAATTCACCAGAAACAAACAAGTCCTCTAATGAAGGAAACATTCAAACTTTTAATGCTTAACAAAATGAAATGAGAACAGAATATATAATTTTAAAACAAAGTTTACTCTTTCCTATAGTAGAAATGCATGCTGATATGATCTTGTAACCGACCACAATAACTGCATTCTCTGAAAATCTCAGTCTAGTATAATGTGGCTGGTGTAAAAAAAAAAAAAAAAACTGAGTTAAGTCTCCACAGATATAGAAATCCACTTGATGATATATGATGTATGGAACTGAAACAAGAATATCTTCCTCTTTTTGAGAGTAGTAGTAGCAGCGTGATCAAAATGTAACCATAAACACCACTCACAATTACAGGCAATTGTTGATTTCTTACTAAGAACCAGGCACATTAATTCATCTTCTCATTTAATTCTCACAGCAACCTACTGAGGTCAGCACTAGCATCATCTCCATTTTGTAAATGAAGAAACAAGCTTAAAAAGGTAACTTGCCCAAATATTGGACTTCACTGACTCTGTACTCAAAATGCTTTCACTTCTACAACATACTACTTTAATCCTCCACATGTATTTTAGGGTCTTATATTTACATTTCTCTCATTAAAATGAATTTCAGTTGAATCTTCCAGCCTTTTACTACATTCACATATTTCTCATGGTTAACTAGAATGGCATTTACTATATGCTAAAGCAATATATTTATTTGTGACTATATATATTTATGAATATGTGTGTATAGATATATGTATGTTTTCTGTGAAAATTTTTCAGAAGCGTTGCAAATATGAAAAACACAGTTACATCAGCTTTTAAACTTTGCTGCTTCTTTTAGAAAAACATTTTCGAAATTATTGGGATGGTATTGGCACCATCATTAAGCTAGTGCCTTTGCCCAAAGCTATGCTACTCCTTTTCTGGCACAGGTTGAGAAAACCACCCCCTGTAATCCAAACCAAATTCTGTGAGCTTTCTTTGCCTCAAGACTCAATGATACATATTTAATGTTTTCTGTCATATTTTATGTCATTTATGTTACCATCTATGGATTGTTATTCCTACTATTACATAACTTCTACTTCTGGTTAGTATGTTTCTGACAGTGGAAACCATACTGTCAGTTACAGAGGCTTTCTTATGGGCCAAGTATTAAAACAACATTGTGTTTACTTAGTTGCAAATATATATGGGAGGCAAGAGAGCAGTTCATTTTTATTTGCCCCAAGGATCTAATAATATTGAAAAAAGGGATTTTGGCGAATCTGGAGTCCTGAGTTTGAACCCTCATCACTCCATTTTTAATCTTCCATTTCTCAATGTGTAAAATGGGGAGAACTGTACCTATTTCAAAGTTGTTTTGAGGAAAAGAGCGTGGTAAAATAATATACATAAAATATACAACACAACGCCTGGGACACAACAAGCACTCCATAAATTACTGTTAACACCTGGATATTTATCTAATGGATGATTTAGAATATCAAGGTACTTTTTAATAAACCTTTTAGATTCGAGCTAAGAAGCAATGTATACAGAAGGAATAAAATCATTATGTGATACCTTTTGTTTAATTTAATAAATTTCTATTCTGCTTACTGCCATATAAAAATATTGTAAGCTAAATTATTTTTAAAATGTCTACCATATAATGTCGGGAAATTTCATGTAAAATTTTTTTTCAACGCTATATTCTTCCTGTTGTAAAACATGACCTTGATTAAATCCAACATTATAGCTATGTTGAGCTCTGTGCTTAAACCTCAGGCCTAAAATCACACTCCAAATTGGTTTAGGAATATTTGCCAGTAAAATCACTCAATCAGTCACTTATTTTATTACTAGCTAATTGAACAAGTACTTATTAATTGATTGTAGTAGCAATGATAATTGGGCTGTATTGGTAAAAGGGCTGCTGTAACAAATAATACAAATTACAACGTAAATAAAAGGAAGCCCCATAAACAATTACAAAAGAATATGATATTAATAAAATAGGTCTAAGTACAGGGGTTCTAGAGGGTCATGTGGGAGATACAACAGACTTGGCCTTGGCATGAGAGCATTAGCAAAGTTTTCCTGCAGGAAGTCAATGACAGGATGAAGCTTAAAGAATGATCAGAAGTTAGGAAAAGAGATTAGAAAGGAGTCCACGCAGATGGAGCACTCCGACAGGGTGGAAGGCAAGAAAGGGACAGGGATAGAACAGTCAAAGAAGTAAAAGTGATTCAGTACTCCAGTAACAAAAGAGGGTGAGAGTAAGAATGAAATAGCTCCAGGTTGAAAAGGGGAGCAGAGGAAAGATCATTGAGTCCCTGGATCCCATCTTTAGACATCTGGAATTCGTCTCAAGAGTTTTAAGTTTGGTAGAAATATAGTTAGAATTGTGTTTTACAAATGTCATTCTTGTTACAGTGTAAGGCAGGTGTCTGAAGAATAAATTTCAAAAGTAGAAAGACCAGTTAAGAAAGTCTCAGTGTACTTGAAATAAGTACCAAAGTAGAATTGAACTAAAATAGTGGCAATGAGGCTAGTGTGAAAACAAAAACTGAGACATATTAGGAGTCAGAATAAAAAGGACATGGACATTTATTGGATGTAGGAGGTGAGGAAGAAGAAAAAAGGATGACCTCAAAGTTTCTGTCTTACACAAGTAGGTGGGCAGTCTTGCATAGGGAACACAGAAGGAGCAAGTTTGAACAGAAGGATGTGAGTTTAATTTGGGACCTCCAAGTTTAAGGTGCCTACAGAATATCCCAGTGGCTTTGTAGACATTTGGATAGTAGACATTTGGACAGCAGACTTAAAGCTAATAAAAAGATCTTGCCAGAAAATTTGGAGCTCATCAGGAAGAAAAAGGGAGACATAGAAAGGGTGAGTTTATAAGTCAAGTATCCTCAACCACAATAAAAACTGAGGGGACACTGGGCACTGTGACTCACACCTGTAATCCCAACACTTTGGGAGGCCAAGGTGGGTGGCTGGCTTGAGCCCAGGAGTTTGAGACCAGCCTGGGAAACATGGTGAAACCCTGTCTATACAAAAAGTACAGAAAATTAGCAGGGCACGGTGGTACATGCCTGTGGCCCCAGCTACTCGGGAGGCTGAGGTAGGAGGATCACCTGAGCCAGGGAGGCCCAAAGTGCAGTGAGTCAGGTCATGCCACTGCACTCCAGCCTGGGTGACAGTGAGACTCCATCTCAAAAAAAAAAAAAAAACACTGACAGTTAAGAGACTGTAAAAAGAAAAGTAGTCTAAAGAGATATCTGAGGAGAAAGAGGAGAAACAGCTAGGGTGAGAATATGAAGTCACAAAAGACAAGGGAAAACCTTCTGAGACAAGAGTGGTACCTGGTGCAGATAATACAGGGAAGTAAGGGAAGATAATGCTGGGAAATGGCAACTCTTTCAACTTAATTTTCTATAAATTGTTTCTACATTGTTTAATATTTCTTACAAATATCTTAATCCATGCTTTGCCCCATCATTAAAATATGTTTTTTCAAAGTAGGGTAGAAGAAAGCTTAACAACTTAATGTAACAAAAAGATTGACTGAAGTACACTTTCATGTCAACTGACAATTAATTGTAATAAAATTAAATTCAAATGTACTAAAGTCATTCCACATGAGAAATTATTAAACAGTACTATGATATATAATTAAGTAAATAAAACTCATTGAGTCCTAATAGTCACATACTTGTATTTAATGTCTAAAGACGCATGACTGTTCCAAAACAGGAGAATGGCTCAGTGCCATATGTCAAAGCTACTCTGATCTGAGAAATGTTATACTCCATGAATTATGATTGACATTTCAATTCACAGTAACCTATTTGCAAAGTATTCATTTGCTTCTGACTTTATGCATATCCAATAAAAGATTGTCATTTTATGATCCATTAAAAAGGATGAAAAAATTAAATAAAATTGTGAAAGACATTTGCTGGAAGTAATAAATGATTTACCTCCAATTTGCACATACTGAAAATTAAACTGGCAACTACTCAAAAAGTTATTACAATTATGGTGACTTAAGATATTTTGAAATCAAGTGCTACTATTTAATGCTCTGCAGTGCTTTTTAAACGATAGTTTTATGTATGATAAAGATTTTAAGTTGGAAGATAAGATTCCATATTCATCAATAGTTTAAAGGCACCCCTTCTAGTAATGAGTTTATATGTAAATTAATGTTTTGACTAAGGATACTTTTTTAAAAGTGGCTAAAAGATTTTTGAATTAAATGACTTATTTTAGTATATCTCAATATGTGTATATAGGTAAAACAAAAATTGCAGTTAGCAAGATTTCTAGATTTCAGAAGGAAAAAGAGCTATATTCAGAGATTTACTGGACATCACAGGAAAGCTGTATTATAATTGTTCTGAGTATTGCACTAAAAATAAGCACTTACTATTTGTTGTGTGTTTTTTTAATAATATTCTTAAAAGACACTTAAAAAATCATCCAGTCAATTTAGTGCCTAAATCAATCAAATTTAGCGCATTTTATCCAAAAATTTCAAGTGCCTTAGTGATATGGTTTGGCTGTGTGTCCCGACCCAAATCTCATTCTTGAATTGTAATTCCCATGTGGAGGAACCTGATAGGTGGTGACTGGGTTATGGGGGTGGTTCTCCCTATCCTGTTCTCATGATAGTGAGCAAGTCTCACCACATCTGATGGTTTTAAAGTGGCAGTTCTTCCTGTGCTTGCACTTCTCTCTCCTGCCACCATTTGAAAAAGGTCCTTGCTTCCCCTTAGCCTTCTGCCATAACTAAGTTTCCTGAGGCTTCCCTAGTCATGTAAAACTGTGAGTCAATTAAACTTCTTTCCTTTATACATTACTGAGTCTCAGCAGTTCTTTATAGCAGTGTAAGAATTGACTAATACATTTAGTAATAATGAAAAGCTTTGATAATATAAAATTTAGAAGCAGATATGTAAGAAGATTTAAGTACCTATTTCAGGAATATCCTCTACATCCTCATATAGGTGTCCATCTTTAAATACTTTTCATGATCCAAACATCTACCAAATAATTCTAAATTTTAGAAAGTTCTTCCTTATTTTGATCTGAAATTTGCTTCCCCTTAACTCCCACCCTTTTTCCTCCTGTACCGATAAAGAGTAAGTCAAATCTGTCTGTTATGTGACAGATCTTCCAATGTCTTGAGAGTTAATGCATCACATCTGAATAGTATTTTTTTCAATATTTTAAATTGTATCCATTTAACATTTCCATATGTGGTGACATCTTATTAGCCACCCCTCCATGTGTTCATGTGTTAAAAGACATTTCCAGAACTGTATATAATACTTAGGATGAAGAGGCAATGCGATTAGGTGAACTTATCACATTGATAGATATAATCTGAAAACTGCACCATGTGAAGGAAAAGAGAAATGTTCCACCAAGGAAGTGTGGGGTACAGAAACAGAGAAAGCCTTTTGCTTTAACCCATATCATCATGATTCTAGTGTTTATATTCAAATAAAGACATAACTAATGTCTTACTATCCATGATTTTTCAAAAAAATAAAATCTCATTCCTTACAAGAAGCAAAAGGAATAATGTGTGGTTGTATCACCTGCTACTAACATAAGAGAATTAGGGATTGTATAGACACACACACACTTACAGATGTAAGTATGCTTTTGGAAAGAACAGAAACTACAGTAAAGGCAGAATTTATCTAACCAAGAAAGAGAAATAGAATTAATCAATTTTATTCCAGGAAAAATAGATTGGGCTTAACACAGAAAAAGAAAGTTGAAGAAAATAAAAAGATTCTATTACGAAGCCAGGCTCTAACCTCAACTCTGCTACACTGTTCATCTCAATGATCCTTCAGTTTTCCTTGAAATTTTCCACATACAGTGATGTCCCACCACTTCTTACTCAAAACACTCTGTCAAGTGTCTTCCCACACTGCCTTTTAAGAGAACTAATACTATCAGTTTCATCTGATTTAGATATTTATTTCATATTTGCCAGAAGATTCTGGCCAATGTTTTTGAAAGCACATTTAACTATACCATATGCCTCCTTAAATCATCTCCATCAAACAAACTGTAGGATAAGACTCCGGTTCATTCTGTTCTGTTTTTCTTTCTTCACAATGTGTTTATGTATATTTACCCAATTTGTTCTGTTCTTCTTGCCAAATTACAGGTTTGAGATCTCAAGTATTGCAGAACAGCTGTGCTATTGTTGATGTCTCACAGAACAAGGGTCAGAGAATAAACCCATGTTGCAAATACTTGTAATACTTGCACATTAAACTGTGAGGCTAGTGCCCTGGATTAGGGAACATCCAAAGAATATCAGAGAATGCATCCTATTCAAATTTAAGGAAGACAATTTGGCACAAAGGAACCACTTTTAGAAATAAATTCCTAAATAATCTGCAGATTTTTCTTGGTAAAACAGTTTGTTTAATCATAAACCATTTTAGGCCGGGCGCGGTGGCTCAAGCCTGTAATCCCAGCACTTTGGGAGGCCGAGGCGGGCGGATCACGAGGTCGGGAGATCGAGACCATCCTGGCTAACACGGTGAAACCCCGTCTCTACTAAAAAATACAAAAAACTAGCCGGGCGAAGTGGCGGGCGCCTGTGGTCCCAGCTACTCGGGAGGCTGAGGCAGGAGAATGGCGTGAACCCGGGAGGCGGAGCTTGCAGTGAGCTGAGATCCGGCCACCGCACTCCAGCCTGGGCGACAGAGCCAGACTCAGTCTCAAAAAAAAAAAAAAAAAAATCATAAACCATTTTAAAAGTAAACTATGTTCAACAAAAGAAATAGAAAACAACAACCTCACTACTATGACTATTCTTTCTGTTTAAATACTAAGAGTTTGTTCATCTTAGCCTAAATATCTATATCAAATAAAGAAATTTAATAAATACAGATCTCTGTATTTATCAGACAGGTCTATCAAAAAAAAGTTATTGAAAGATCCATCTGAACAATGCTCAAAATGATATACCTGGATAGGATTTGCTCAGATAACTTTAACTTTCCTTTACTCCATAACATTAAATTCCAAATGACGACCTGTGTCCTAGCTACTCGGCTACAGTCTTAGTCCTCGATCTCCCACACGCTCTTTTAAACCAAAATCCACAAGCCTTAAGTTTTTACAAGAATAATCCTCAAGCAAAGTGCAATTCATGAAATAACATAAAGATAAGAAAAGAACAGATAGAGCAGGCTAATGAGATGAGGCACATGCCCATGGATGCAGCTCTGAGACTGTGCATCTGGCTTTGAGGCTGTCTGTCTAGGGTTACTTCACCAGCATGTTGTTAATTATTTAAGTGAGAGAATGAGGGGAACTATCACCACATCTGTCACCCTCACACAGGAAAAACCTTCATTCATTGTTGGGCCAGATGTGTTTATTTGAAACATAGACTAACTAGCTACTTAATGGGTCTGAATCTTTAGCCAAAAGCTAATTAGGCAAACATATTAAGCATCAGTCACCTTACAAGGCTAAACTGTTTCAATTGCGTTGATTTCGATCCAATCTCATAAGAGAGTTCATCACCTACAAAAGTGTCTGAAGAAAATTCAAGGCATAGGAAAGGCCCAAATTACTTGCAACATACTAAGTAAAATAAATAATGATGTCCCCAAATACCCAGTACATTAACAAATAAAATCTAAAGCTTTACTTCAGTAGTATCATGTACCTGGTCCAGGAAAGAAAGGCAAAAGTAATTCTTTTAGACACATCTCTGTCCCAGAACATTCTCAGTTTGCTTGTAGGTGAAATATTAATGTCAAAATCTAAATGAATGATGATTTTTCATGTCTGATATTTATTATGCTATGTGTGATTTTAAAATGTATCTCCTGGGTATTTAACCTATCTACAAATAATTAAAGTATATCACTAGCCTCGATGGTGTTCTCTTCAAAAGAAGACTGTGCCCAAAGGCAAATTCTAGAGAAAACAAAATCAGTGCCTGGGATAAAAAAGGCATAATGCATTTTATAACTACTTCAGAGAAGAAAGTAAGTTACTTTCGTTAACTAGTCACTATTATTTAAAATAGTGGGTTTTTTTGGTTTTTTTGTTTGTTTGTTTGTTTGTTTGCTGCTTTAAATAGTATGGCCCCCAAAATAAAATTCTGACCATTTTCCTCCATCCTGGTACAGGTACCTGATCCCAGCAATCAAATTACCTCTTTCAGATTTTTATGTTAACTGGTAAACAAGAATATTTGAGAAAAATTCATTCATCCTTTTATCCACCAAACATTTAGTAAATCTACTATGAATCAGACATTGTGTTAAGTGCTAGTAATACAACAAGAAACAAGATAAAACATGTTCTAGCAGGAAGTAGAAACATAGTAACAGACAAACAACTGGCTTTGGAGAAAAAATAAAACATGAAAAAGGTATACAGGTTATAGACTCAAAAGAGAAAGATTGCATGATTAAATAGAGTGATCAGAAAAGGGTTTACTGAGAAGGTGACATTTAAACTAGACTTAAAGAAAGAGTTTATGTGCTCCATTGACATACAGTGTTGGTAAATCATAAGTTAGGATTTTTTTGTTTTACTTAGACTAAGTTCACATATACAGTTCTAGATCAGGGAAAGAGCAATCCAAGCAGAGGCAACAAGAAGCACAAAAGTGCAGGAGCAGGAGTGCGCAGATGTGGTCAAGAACAGCAAAGAGGCCAGTGTGACCATAACTGAGTAGAAACAGCAAATAGAAGATGAAGTCTGAGAGGGAGTGAGAGACAAGACCCTGTAGAACCTGGTATAGTATTACACTAATTAGACTTTTACTTCGAGTGGGGTAAAGAACTCATCACCAAGAATCTTAAGTGAAGAGATGACATAAACTGATCTGTTTTAACAAGATCACTCTTGTGAAGGACGGAAACAGAAAGACCAGTTGAGAGACTAATAATCTAAGCAAGAGATGACAGTTACTTTATCTAGAATGGTAGCAGTAGAGGTAGAAAGCAGAGATTGATTTTGGATAAATTTTGAAATTAGAGCTGAGAAGATTTGTTGATAGACTGGGTCTAAGATAGAGAAAGAAATCAATAATGACTCAAAAGATTTTTACCTGAACAACAAAAATGATGAAGCTGCCAATGGCTAAAATGGAAAATAGAGTTTGGGAGATAGATTGGGGGAGTAATCAGGAGGACCAACCTGGAATTACAGATTCAATAAAACAAGACTAAACTTTAAGTCAATAGATGCATCATGGCTAATACAGACACGATTACTCAGAAAGCCATCGAGTCCTATGGTGTGCTTGGGGTTAAGATGACTCCACAAGAAACTGACTTGCCTCAAATTCCAATGTCAATTTAATTTACCTATGGCTAAATTATTACATGATACAGAAAATGAATAATAGTCTTAGTTTTGTAAGCTATCTTGTGCAGCTTCTTTGAATCTATTTAAAATAGAAAGCTGATACTGTTCCAATTTACTTGCATGACCAAAAGTGATGTACGATAGATATCTTGAATACTTAAGCATCCACAAAAGATAAATGTTCAAGTCAGCTTAAAAATGCTAGAATGATTTTCTTAGTTTCCATAGAGGAAAATATAATCTTCAGTCTCTAAATACTAATCCAGATTTTGGATTGTGGCCTTGTATATGTAATTTTTCCCTGCTTTCAGTATCAGATCTATATAAAGAGATCGTAGAAGACTGTATGCTATTAGCTATCTTAAACATGCTCTACTGTTGGGCTAGAGAATATTTGAACTATTTGTAATCATTTGCTTCATCATAGAACTGAAAAAAAATCACAAATGGGGACACTAAATTACCAGTAGAATTATTTGTGTATAAACAGTTCAAATAAGACTCCTTCATCCAAACTAAATATATTTTTCTTTTTAGCAGATATCGTGGTTTTTTGGCCACACAAAAGAAGATGAGAAAATAGACCTTAACAGAAATGGAACACAAAGCACAAGTTAATACAAATGTACAAGCATTTCCTAGTGCAAGGTGTGCCTTTTTTAGCCATGTTCTTGATGCTCTTTAATAGCAATATTTATTAAATACTATAGTAATTATTGAAAATCTCACTTTTGAACTCTGTGTGTGTGTATGTGTGTGTGTTTAAAATAACGTTTATGGCTCTGATTATTTATAGGTTCTAGTAAGAGTTCTCAAACCCATCCAGATAAATATTCATAGAGCCTTTTTAATCAGTATTGAAGAAACTAGATAAAACACATTTTAGCATTTTCAACCTACTAAGAGTATAGCTGAAGTGCTAACTTGCTTGCCTAGTACTAAGTGGTTTGCCCAAGGCTTACTTTTTAATGCTCTGTATATCGAAAAAAAGATAGAATAAAGTGACCAGTGTATATGTCACCATTTCTAAATAATTTTTTACTAAAAATGTTATAAAATGGTTTTAAAATTAAGTACTTACTCTCCAGCTTTATTCAGGATAGGTGCAGGACAAAGCATAGAGTTCAACTGTACACTTACTGGTTTTACACCTAGAAAATAAAATGCCACTGAATTAAAAAAGGGTTTTATGCATCTCACACAGTTTCATTAATAATATGAACAGCATGCTTCAATCAGAGTTCAAATGTGGAATACTAGATATATTAACATAAAACAACTAAAGAAAGAGAAGTAAAAGGGAATGAAAAATGGAAAGAAAGATTACATGCTCCGTTGACATATAGTTCTGGTAAATCATAAGTTAGGATTATTTTGACTTAGACTAAGTTCTAGATACTATAAAATATATTTTATCTTAAATTTTTTAAATATCTCAGATTTTTTTAAATAAATGCTCTGTATTATTTTAAAGGCACACTTTGGAAAAGATGAAGGAAGATGAAAGTTAGATGTCCAAAGGAAAATGAACTTATTTCACAAGTTTAATAAAACATTTGTGTCTACAGTAAATAAATGCATTTTATGAAGTTGTATACTTAAATCGCCCTTGTAACTTTAATAAAATACAAGAAAAATGATTTAGACTAGAAACATGAAGAAAAGTTACTTAGTCAAATTGATCCTTCTAGAATCTAAAAGAGGAAAATACCAATTTCATTTATTTGAGGATTTACTTTAACAAACTTAATCTTATGTAGCTAAACATGAAATACGTTTATTTCATAATGATCTCAAATTTGTAATCAAAAGGAGCTAGGCCAAGCTAATGCTTAGATACAAATGACAACTGAATAAAAATAAAATTATTTGTCCTACTCAATTGTGGAACCTACTATGAAGAGAGTTTGTAAATTTTTGCCTTACTAAAATTGTGATCTTAATAGAAAAGAAAGGAATTAATTATAATATTTACTATGCTGAGATCCTCACCATTTTAATTCAATAAACACATATTGAATAGGTACTGTGTGTATGGCCAAAGCTGTGTTAATTGGAGTGTTTACACTCAGATAAACAGCAAAATGGCAGATGAATGTAAAAAAATAACTCTACCAGAATTTACAGAGTTATAAAGTCTGCCTTACAATATAAATTTTGAAGGACAATATAATAATTAATAAGAAAAAACGTTTACATAGATACCCAAGATGCTCATAAAACTAAGATCTATTTAAGAGGGAGGGTTTTTTCAGAATGAAAATAAAAACTTACTCTTGGCTTTTTTAAAAGTCAAGGACAGGGAAAATTAAAACTCAATTCAATAAATATGAAAATTATCAACCAACACTATGCTGGGTGAGAATCTGAGATGCAAAAATCTGTAAGGCAAAAAAAGACTATCTTCAATAAACTAACAAATTATTGGGAAATCAGATAAAGAATACAAGTGACCAAAAAAAAAAAAAAGAAAAAAAAGGAAGAAGTAGGAGAGAAGCCAAAGATAATTAGATTTTAAGGCAAGTGTGACAAGAAAGAAGCCTGAGGAAAGAAGCAATTAAATCATGTGGTTGACGCAGTAGGTACAGAGTACAGTCAGGAAAAGTGAGTTCAAATATCAGCTCTGTCCATTATTAGCTGTGTCACCACATACAAGCAATTTCATTCTTTTAGCCACAAACCATCATCTCTTCAATGAGGGTAGTTAGGACAGGGTCCAGCATTTATTAAGTTATAAACAAACATTGCCATTATTAAATAACTATTAAGTAATTATCACTACTATCTGTATTATCATTCAGACTTCATTTCTTTCTCCTTTGATTAAAAAATATGTCACAGCTTTAGTTGGAGAAAAAAAGAAAACATTTGATGCTGATGTGCTTTGCAGAGATTAAGACAACACTGAGATTACTGGGGACCTACTCTTTGTATATGTTTCATTTACAGTGTAGGTGCAGAGAACACTGCCATTCCGACTGCCCAGCATGAATCCTCTTCCACTTAAGACAATCTGAAATTCCTCTAGAAGTAAAAGGAAAAATAAACATTTTAATCACTGCTTTATCCAAAAAAAAAAAAAAAAAGACAAGCTGAAATGAAAGCATTAAGGCGCATAGAATAATTTTTTTCATGAATGTTAATAGCAAAGAAGACATAGTTCTATATTTCCAACTATGCTGGCTTTCTTAGACCCGCTAGGTAAATGTAGTGAAGATACCATTCACTGCCACATGGGGATGCATTATTTTATTTTCTAAACAAAGTGATTCCCAGTAGTGACTGTGAATGAAAGCATTAACAGTCATTCCCAGACAGATACTATACAAACCTCTTCAATTTCCATCCTTAGGAAAATACCAGGGGAAAAAAAAAAAACGTTATTTTTCCCTACTCTCAGGTATTAAGATTTGGGAATGTAAATAAAACTAATTAATTATGTATGTTCTTTGTTCTTAGAAAAGTCATATGTAGTACTTTCTTTAATCTATGCCTGTTCCATACAGAGTTCTTCTTTAACCACTTCTTCACCTTACTAATCCTGATTCATTTTCTACTTCAAACTTATAAATAATCAAAAGATCATGTATTTTGGATTGCTAATAATTAATGGCCAGTCGCAAAAGTTGATGTAACTTACTGTACCATTATTTATAATAGAAGCAAGCACCAAAAAATGTTAGAGAGTGGAGAGTGAGAGAATAGGCTGGAATGAAAGTCAACTGATCAAATATCTTGACAATGAATGCTCACTGCTAAGCTGCAAGATAGTATATCAACTATTTTAATAGCAATTAACACTTGTTTAGAAGGTAAATTGAAGCACAAATAAAATTTTAAATAGTTTATTTGAGCAGACAATTCTTGAATTAGACAGATCCAAATCAGAAGTGGTTTGACCGCTTTACCAAGGGAATACAAGGGGGAGGCTTTTATAAAACCAGCGTGGAAGTAAACCAAAGAAAATATTTGATGGGTTACAGTTACACAGTTGCCTTATTTGGTCTATCCCAGTGGAAAGTCCCTAGTTATATAAATTTGTTAGTTGTTTTTGATTGGTTGCACTTAAATTCTATTTTTCTTAATATAGACATTTGCAATAAACAGTTCAAATTAAGTTCCAATTATATTTGCAAATCAAGTAAGGTTAAGGCTACTTATGAGGCCTAAGTGTTTTTGCCAGCTTGGGGCTTCTTCAGGCCTGTTCTCCATTTTAATTTAACATTACCAATCCTCTAAAACTTCTCATATCTAACATAATACAAGTATAATATAGTCATTAACTATGCAAGAAACTACTGCCAACCCACTTTTCATTTACTGTGTTATGAAAGGAATTTTACTTGCAAGTTAAAATAAAGTTCAGATAAAACTTAAAATGTGATTCGGTAAGAGTATGGCCATTAAAGTCAGACAGGCAAGGGTCAAACAGGGTAATTACCAGGAGCAAGTACTGAACCTGTCTCTGCCTCAGCTTCCCCATCTGTAAACCAGGGATGTATAAAACTTTCAAATGGTGTTGTTATAAGGATTAGGTAAAATTATAAATTCAAACAACCCAGTATACACTCAGCACAAAACAGGAGTTTAATACACAATAGTTACTACTTTAATGTTATTTTTCCATTTATTTTTCTTTGTTATGTCTAGAAATGTATTAACCTTCACTTTTAGGAAAGATAATCCTTCCCTGGGATGTTCAGATGCACTACTTCCCTTAAACATCTCCATATTCATTCATTAGGGAATCTAGAAGATGCAGTGTGAGATCATGCACAACAGGCTGGGAGGCTCTGTGGTAAATTACACAACATATTTTCTCCCCGACCAGACCCAATATTTTTCCTTTTTAAAGTAAAGTCAGGTTAAAATGAACTGTAGGTCAGGCTTGAAAAAGAAATAAAATAGGCCAGAAAGAATCACACTCTGTCTGGGCAAGGATGGCTGGGAGGTGTGAAAACCTGAGTATGTGCTTAGCACCAGCTGATGAAGCCACCTGCTTCCTTCCTGCCATCCGTCCATAAGTCACTTCCTTATGTGCCCTGAGCTGGCAGATTCTGTACTTTGGCCAGGTCATCAAAGCATGGAGCTCAAAGTCTACATATATCTGACTGTTTGTATAATCAGACAAAAGAAACGATTTCATATTTTATTTTATTTGCCATAAGAAAGGTCTCAAACGTGAACTAAATATACAGAAGATTCTAAAAGCCTGTCACACAATATGCTCATTATTTAAAATAACATTCCAATCTTAAAAATTTGAATTTAAAATAGAAATATTTCAAGGAATTATTTAAAAATTCTTACACAAAAAAGATGCCAAAAAAGTTAATTTTGCTATTCTTTTTCCAACATGAGTTTCATATCATATATTTTAGCTAGGAAAAAAAATACAATTTCTTACATGGTATTTTTAAATTCTAAACACTTACCCCCCACACAGACACTTGAGGGCTGCAATTCTAGGATTTCAGTACATGACTGAGCTAGTATCTAAAAAAGAAAAAAAAAAAAAAAGATTACCAAGCTATAGATCTAAATTACAATGTTAAGTAAATTATAAGATTAGTAATAACCTTGAGGTCTTCTCCATACTTCAACAGATCGCAGAGAAAATCTATTAACTATAGCGTATATAGCTACCAAGTTCTTAGGAAAATTCTGCAGTGTATTTCAGGGTATATCTTAAGATTATGTACTGTAGGATCCTTATTTGATTAAAGTAAATTCAGATAAGCACAGGAAAAGTAAGCATTGTCTCAAAGTCTGATGACCTTTGAGTATGAATAGATAACTAAAATTTCCTCTGCCACAAAATCTATGTTGACCTTCCCAATAAAGCAAAAACAAGGTAACAAATCAGACCCCCTGTTTAGTAATGCTGTTACGTTTTCTGGTAAGAAGACCAATACGGTATCAATAAAAAAGCACTGCTGACTGGGTGTGGTGGCTCAATATAATATCAATAAAAAAGCACTTCTGACTGGGCACAGTGGCTCATGCCTATAATCTCAGCCCTTTGCGAGGCCGAGGCAGAGGGATCACTTGAGGTCAGGGGTTCGAGACCAGCCTGGCCAACATAGTGAAACCCGTCTCTACTAAAAACACAAAAAATGAGCCAGGCATGTTGTCTCACGCCTATAATCCCAGCTGTTCGGCGGGGGGCGGGGGGCGGTGATGCAGGAGAATTGCTTTTACACAGGAAGCGGAGGTTGCAGTGAGCCAAGGTCATGCCACTTCACTCCAGCCTGGGCAACAGAGCAAGCCTCCGTTTCAAACAAACAAATAAATAAATAAAAATAAAGATAAAATGTAAAAAGCACTTCTCTTCATTGGACAGTGGCATTTCTATTCCATTTCTCAGGCTTAATTCTTGTGGGTGCTATTCCCTCTTACATGCATAAAAAATTACAATTGCAGAGCATAGACTCCTTGTATGAGCCAATATTCTTTTCAAAAACACAGACTCTGTACTCAAGCACTCCCAGAACACAGGAACAGAACTGCTCTTCTTAGCTTGTTCTGAGAAACAGAAACCACCACACAAGGGACAAGGCTACAGCTGAAAAACAATGATGAAATAAGCTGCTCCTCATGGACAACAATCCTGTCTTTATTTTTAGACCTGCTTTGCACGATATTGTCAGTCAGACAAATTCCAGATGATCTCCAGAATGCCTTTCTTGACATTCCTTTCTTGGCAGAGGTTGAAGACAGATGATGTACAGCAGTTTCTAGCATCTCCTGTTCATAACTAGAATAGGAAGTAAGGACTGTAGCAGGAAATAGACATGCTTTCCATGCTTTCTTTAATAACAGCAAAACTGTAAGTTCTCAGCCCCTAAAATCAACTGTGTCAAATCATGGAACATTGTTGCTGAATATACATCTCTGAAAACAGGGAATCATTTGTACTTTTTAAGATGACGTTCCAATAAACTCAACTTTTCACATAGTGATTAAGGATTTTGTGATTAGAAAATAAACCTTGTAAAATTTTATATCTGAGACACTGCAGATGAGGCCTATTTTAAATCCAGAAATGACCAAAGAGATTCCATAGGCACTCAAAGACCTTTCTGCACCCAAATACCTCCTCTTGGTCTGCTACTTTATCTACAATAACCAACATTCACTTTTATGGATTCAAGAATTAAGAATCCTTGTTAAAGGTTAATGTGCCCTCTTGGAAGGGTAGTATCTCAAATCACTAACATCTTTAAAAATTTGGACATAATTCAGATAATAAGACTCTGAACGAAATAGAATAGAAAAGATCTGCAAAGGAATATGAAGCTGAAAATGTTCCAAATAACAAAAACGGGCATTATCGTTATAGCTTTGGCCCATCTGAAATAACAGTGACAACAGTGAACCATCAAAATGAAAGGTCAAAGGAAAACACAAAACCCCCAAATCTATTTTGTCTGTTATCAGTCCTGAAGGAATTTGTCTTAAAACAGATCTATTAAGGAGACTAATTGCATCTTTCAGTTTATAATCTCTTTATTAGTTATTTAGCCATAGCTTTATCAGCATTACTGAAAAAATATTTCAAGTACCCAGGAAAATTATGAGACATTTAAAGATTACATCTATTGGCAACAGAAACCATTTTTCTACAATTCCTTAGAATAAAGTAAATCAAAAAATTACAAAAGGATTTCCTAAAGATCATGTCAAAAAATATGCATCCAGAATGACTTCAGTGAATTTGTAACATTATATTTGTTTTCTCTCTTCTACCAGTACTGACCATAAGTCAATCAGATTTCACAATATTTAAGATAATTGTGCATATGTTGACTTGGTCTTTTAATTTGATCCAATCCATCAAAACATTTCTAAATAAATGAGAGTTCCAAAAGCAAGGTCAAATGAGCAATTCTCCTAAGGAGATCTCCTTAAGACTGAAGAACAAACACCCTCAAGGACTACTGATGATCTGAATCTTTGGAGCTAGGCCCTGTATATCCCCTATAAGGTATTTTAATTTTAAAGAAGAGGTTCAGGATGATTCAGCAATTTATGTTCCATTAAAGTCTGAGTTTAAAGAAATCAAGTTAAATTAAGCAGTGATTAAGGATAGCTAATGTTAGATATATCCTGCAGTAAACAGTATAGCATATATTTGTTAATAACAATACATTTACATTAATTTAATATTCATAATCAATTCTTTTAATCAAATAAGTTTTTCTAAAAATAATATAATTGAATGGAAAAGTGACCCAGGTAACACATTCATTGAAAAGCAAGTAGTCAGAGCACAAGTATAACATTGGTGTCACAATGTAATGTTATCTAATTGAATTTCCATGGTATGTGCTCCTCTCTAAAGTTTGTTTTATTTTTTAAAAATCTCTTTGGACCTTAAATTATATTATTTGAGTGCATAACTCACCTCTTCTACTAGAAAACCAACTTTTTGAGGAAAGTAATGAGATTGCATTACACTATACAGCACATTCAGGGCCTTACACGATGTTTTGTGCCTTCAGTACAACCAATAAGTGCTTACGGAATAAACAAATTGAACACAAAAATTAATGAGGATATTAAAAATGTCTTATTAAAAAACCAACAATCATATTAGGACACAGACGAGCCAGGATAAAGTTAATTTATGTGATAAAGCATCCAGTTCTTCCATAAATTATGAATGCTGGAAATCCAGAAATCTATAATTTGAAACAAACTTCACCAAAACCATTTCCAAATGAAAAATAGAGAGGAGGGAGAAGAGTAAGAAGAGAATTTATGCCTTTTTAGAAAATAAAATTTGTTCTAAATTTGTCTTTTTCCATCTAGAGTTTACCATGTTCCAATATTAAGACAGCAATGACTAGAAATCAAAATAATTTGATGTCTGAATGCAAATAGTTTACACCATGAATTTTTTGAACAGTTTTACAAAAACAAAAGTTAATAGTCTATTCTCACCAAGTAATTATACAAGGTGAAATGTTCAAGATACGAAAATGGGTGAACAGACACTTCTCAAAAGAAGACATACAAGTGGCCAACAAACATACAAAAAAATGCACAACGTTGCTAATCATTAGAGAAGTGCAAATTAAAACCACACTCTCACACCAATCAGACTGGCTACTATTAAAAAGTCAAAAAAACAACAAATGCTGGTGAGGTTGTGGAAAAAAGGGAATGTTTGCACACTGCTAGTGGTAATATTAGTTTAGCCACTGTGGAAAGCAGTTTGGAGAGTTCTCAAAGAACTTAGAACTGTCATTTGACCCAGCAATCCCATTACAGGATGCATATCCAAAAGAAAAGAAATTCTTCCACCAAAAAGCACTCGCATGTTCATCACAGCACTGTTCACGGTACCAAAGCCATGGAATCAACCTAGGTGCCCTTCAACAGTGGACTGGATGAAGAAAATGTGGCACAGAGATACCATGGAATAAAACACAGCCATAAAAAAGGATGAAATTATGTCCTTTGAGGCAACATGAACGCAGCTGGAGATCATTATCCTAAGTGAATTAATGCAATAAAATAAAACCAAAGACTGCATGTTCTCACTTATAAGTGGGAGCTAAACATTGGGTACTCATGGACATAAAGATGGGAACAGTAGACATTGGGGAAAACTAGATGGAGGAGGAAGGAAGGGAGACGAGGGTTGAAAAACTAGCTATTGGGTACTATATTCAGTACCTGGGTGATGGGATCAACTGTACCCAAAACCTCAGCATCATGCAATACACCTAGGTAACAAACCTGCACAACCTGCACATGTACCTCCTGAATCTAAAATAAAAATTAAAAGGAAACAAAAAAAATAGCATAAACAAAAATGAGTCTATTATATTAAAACTGTCATCTCTATACAACTGACAAAGAGGGGAAATGTTCTAAACACTCTAGTTAATTTTTGCCAAATTAAATAATATTACTGACTGACTGAACATTGGATCAGGTGTCCCATCCACAATAAATGACAAATTATCTTTAATATTTGCAACTCCATCACTTGTACAAACAGAGAAAATTGTAAGGACTTTTCCTCTAATATATGCTGTCATCTGTCTTTATTATGTTTCAATGGTAAAAGAAAATAGTTTCTACTAAATATAGCCTTAGTTGACGTTAGAGAGAGCTAACAGCACCATAGACCAATAGATCAAATTTAAAGATAAACCAAGTGCTTAATAAAACTAGGGTAGTTTATGTCATGCACACACTAAACACTAAATTTCATCATTTGATATTTTGTGGGATATATGCCCATGCATAGACACATACACACACATATTGGCAAAGAACTTGATATCACCATGAAAAAGTATACTATCAAAGCATCTGTTCACCCAAAAAGTAATATTAGTATTAAGGAGTATTTACAAATAAAAAAAATACCTTATTACCTAATCCCTAGTTTTAAGTCCTCAAACACTAACATAGATGACAAAAAGTCAAATTTTCTTAATTAAATACAAATATCAGTAGTCTAAAATTCAAAAGAATTTTGAACATGATAATAGGTAACCATTCGTTGGACACTTATGTTCCAGCAACGATGCTAAGTGCTTTTTATGATTTTTTTCAGTTAATCCTCATAAGTCTAATAAATAAATATTTTATCCATGTTTTATAGATGAGGAAACTAGGGCTTAGAAAGATTTTTTTAACTGCCCTAGAACAATTAGCTCTTAACTATGTTGTCCCCAGGTTTGATTGAGTCCAAACCCCATTCTTCTAGCCAGCGCTTTCCACCACCCTCCAGGTTTGTGATGGATAATCTAACCATTACAAAATCTAACTCTTAACAAACTAGCGAAATGTATCTGCCTGTTTTGTCTGGACTCCTGTAATGCTACCAAAAATAATCTAAAATCTAGCTTATTCCTTATCCTCAAAAGTATATCACTAAGCTTTCACTTTTATTTGTTGGGATTTTTTTTCCTTTTTTCTCAAATTTTTTTAAATTTGTTTTTAAGTTCTGGGGTACATGTGCAGGTCAACACGTTACATAGGTCAACATGTGCCATGGTGGTTTGCTGCACCCATCAATCTGTCACCTAGGTATTAAGCCCAGCATGCATTAGCTACTTTTCCTAATACTCTCCCTCTCCCCACCCCACTCCCAACAGGCCCCAGTGTGTCTTGTTCCCCATCCTGTGTCTATGTGTTCTCATTGTTCTGCTCCCACTTATAAGTGAGAAGGTGCAGTGTTTGGTTTTATGTACCTGTATTAGTTTGCTGAGGATAATGGCTTCCAGCTCCATCCATGTCCTTGCAAAGGACATGATCTCTTTCCTTTTTATGGCTGCAGCGTATTCCACAGTATATATGTACCATATTCTGTTAATCCAGTCTATCACTGATGGGCAATTGGGTTGATTCCATGTCTTTGCTATTGTGAATAGTGCCGCAATAAACATAAGCATGCATGTATCTTTGTAATAGAAAGTATGTTTGTTTTTAAATTCCTAATGCCATTGACTTTGGATAAATTAAAATGTTTAATCATTCTATGAATTTGTAACTTATAGGATAGCCAAATACTTAAGGCTCTCTCTCTTATTATTATGTTTCTTTCTTGTCTTACTCTATTAATGCTTTCTACCTCTATTAATGCTTTCTACCTCAAATTTGTTTTGCACAGATAAAAACACGTAGTTTTTACTTCTTAGCTTCATTCAGAACCTAAAAGACAATAGAAGTCATACTAGAATAACAAGCTACCACAAGCCCTAACTCTGGTTTGGGAAGGCAACAAGCACTTAGAAAACTGCAAAACTCTGCTTATAAAAATTAAATTTGTTATTTGATATTAGAACACATTTTCTTCACTAACTATGTGAATGACATCTAGGTTTTATAGTTCTAAAATTTTAGAATTCACCTGAATTGGGAACAGAAAAGACATTCAGAAATGTGAGGCCGAAGTTTGAGGGTGTTTTTCTTTCCTTCTCTATACTTTTTCTGGACATGGAGCAGATGTTGGGTAAATTTTTCATATGGAATGTTAGCCTTTGGTCCTTTCCCCCTCACTATCTCACCTAGGTTGTTAGACACACACAGTAACTTCTTTTCTAAATATGCTCTCTATATAGGTTTGCTTTATCTCCCAAAATACTCCATTTCAATGTACCTATTCTTATCTCATGAACTCATTCATACTTTATATTGAATGTGAATATGTGAATTAATATTGTAAACTCAAAATGATGTTTGTTAAGCTATGAAAAATAACTGTGCATGGAAATTCAGGCAGTCTAACAATTTTAAAGTGAGAAATATGAGCAGCATGAGGGAAAATCTTCTAAAACGGGATCCCAATATTGGAAAAACAGGTCTACCTGTAAGACCAATTTCTCTGTTGTTCCTTTCTTAGTTTCTTTCCCTCTCATATGTGTGAATCAGGGGGTATCTGAAACCTTTTTAACCTATGGTTGTTCTCATAGGGCACAGGTTAGGCAGAAGATAAAGGTATGAACTTCCAGGAGGAATCTGTCTAGGCAAAATAGCTATTGGTATACACAATACTATTTGTAAGACTTGTGCTTTTAGTCTGCTGAAAATATACAATAGAAAAGAGTTAACAAGCATGGGGGAGAGAGGGGAGTGAAGGGTGAAAAATTACTTAGTGGGTACAATGTATCTTATTCCATACTAAAAGCTCTGACTTCATCCTGAAGCAAAATATCCATGTAACAAAATTATACTTGTACCCCAAAAATTTATACAAATACAAAATTTTAAAAAACATATTGAGTTCTAAATTCTGATATTTGGTATAAAAAGTCTGCATTCCAACCTATTGTGCCCATGAATTAAATGCCTAAAGATAGTTTTAAATATTTGATCTCTGCAATAATAGTCACTATCCTTTCTCATTGAAACCTTCTCTCCTATTTAAGATGTATGTGTCTTGAATGCCTCCTTTAAAATGTATGGTAAAAAGTCTGTCATGTATTAACATGAGAAACTCAAAACCCAAGTATTTTCCCTTTGCAGAGTTTTTGGGATAAAACTGCTGATGGAAGAATAACATTAACCCCTTATAAATTATAATGACATTTTCTGTTGCTTCAAACTGATCATATAAAATTTTGAAGCATTATTTTTACAATTCAGATAAGCAAAATACTCTCAATAGTTCAGTGAACACTGCTAACTAATTTCATGGCATTTTTCTATTTGCCAAGGGAGAAGTGTAGGATAAGATAAAGTTGCTTATGTATCCCTCTGGGTTCGTTTTCAGTTAGCAGCAAGTCCAGATCCAGCCTTAAGAGTCAGCTATGACTGCCCTGCCTGCTGGCCTCCTTGAGATTATAGATGTTTGGCAGCAGATGAAAGTAGATTCCACTGTTGTCTCTTCTCTGAAGCGCAACTTGAATGAAGCATCAGAACAGTGTTTAAGCCTAGACACTCTAGGAATGTCCCAAATTAATTTGCATCAAGTCTATATCTAGTGTAATATGGTCAGGTTGCATGGTTTCACCGTAGGCCAAATCTCCTTTCTACGTGACAAGAAGCAGAAATTCACTCTAGAATTAGAATTGGCAAGGTTTGCTGGGGGATGAGAACCAATGCTGAGTCAGAGGGACAAATACGCCAAGAATCCAACTGGTTACAAAGAAGTTTCTTATCTTGCTTGTCTACATGGTTACCATCAAGTTTTTATAACTACTGAATAATAACTGATGGTAAAGACAAACTGCTGGTATTATCAAGGAAACATCCATAGCAAAATTAACCAGAAATCATCAGAAGGCATGAGTTTTGTGAGAACCTTGACTTAATTACTTCTTTCTTAGAGGATTCATGTGGAATCATACTTTGATTGAGATCTTGTAAGTTCCTGAATATGTTTACATAATAGACACATGCTATAATAACAAACGTAGGACATATAAGAAATAATAAAAGCAATACCATGGCCTGAAAAACATATACAATGGATATAGCTATGACCTTTTCTTCTGGTATTTAAAATAATACGGGATTTGTGGAGAGTTGTTATTGGTGTCGATCCAAGATAATAATTTATCATGCAATAAATTAAGATGGGGAGATAAAATCAAAATATTATTTAGGACCTATGTTGTCTTTGAAGTTTATGTTGAATTTGAGAGAAAAATCTAGGAGCTAGACCTTAGGACTTGAAGATCAACCGTCCAGCTTGACCAAAACAAAAACACTTCCGACAATTAACATAAGCCTAGACATATTTTAAAATCCATATGTTTTTTTCTAATTCCTAAGTGGCAACAGGAAGGATCCTATATCTGGAAAATAGAATGCAGCCCATTCCAGAAGAATGAAATAAAAACTTTTAAAATGAGTAATACTACATATTGAAAATTCAATCTAATATAAAAAGTACATAGCACAATATCTTATGAATAGCAGCTGCTCAATGAATGTTTATTCTATTTAATTAAAAAGTAAATGCAAAACTTTTTAATAAGAAGCATGGCCATTATACTATAAGATAAAAAACAGAGCATATAACACTAAGAATTATGCATGTAAAAAGATACAGAGCTTACTGAGAAGCTATTTGAATTAATCAAATCACATTTTCAGTTATGCAAAATGAAAAAATATTATTTGGATAAATTCAAATTTTGGCAATTAATAGTACCTATAAGGCATATCGGACCAGATGCAAAAATAATGAAAACACAAACAACATGATAAGAAAAAAACTTAAGATATGTGTTATCTTTTTTTTTAAGTCTTATTTTAGGTAGAATATATGAAATGAGAAAAAGGGTATTAAATCCCATTAACTAATTTCCTCTGTAATAACTTTTTTTAAGATCAACTCTAAATAGTAAGGCTTTTTCCTCCCCAAAATAGATTATTTCTTTATATATACATTCACATATGCTACCTAAACTTCTCCAAAATTTTTACAAATCTATTAAAACTTCTAAATATTCATCTCAGCAATGATTTTTTTGACACTGATTTTGGATCTGTAACATCATTGGCAACCGATCTTCACAGATAATTTACAAGTGTTCTAGGTGTGGCCTTAACAGATAGAAACTGCCAATTTCCGTGACCCACAGCATGTCAGAAAATATTGCTAAGGGTAATAAAGTCTAAAAAAGCAAGATTTTATTTTTCTGACTCATTGAGCAGCTTTAAACACTACAGGATTCATCCCCAATACAAAAGATTTAAAAAAAAAAAAAAAGATTTCAAGTTTAAATCAGGGAAAAATACATGAAAAGTATTAGTTTTAAAGTACCAACAAAATGAAACTTTTGTTATTAGACATCCAACTGCATAACATAAGTAGCAAAAACAACTGGAAAGGTGTTTCTCATCCTTTTGTCTTGTTTCCTTTTTATCTTTTAATATTCAGATGTGTGATTTTTATTTTTTTCTATGGCTTTCAAACATCCCAGGCAAATATATTTTTCTCTAAGACGTAATGCTTCAACTAAGAACAATTGCTATTTTATAATCACATGTTTTGGTTGAGTTCATTCCTTAAAAATGCTTAGAGCTTCAAAATATCAGTTGTTCAATACAGCACACACCACACTGACCAGTTTCTAAATATGGATTCTCTTCTGCCTTGCAAGTAAGCAAGTAATAAAAGCACACATGACAAATTTCTAAGCAAACTTTTACCCTAAGAGATCTGTGGAAGAAGGTAAATCATAACCATCGTCTTTTACTCTTCTGAGCTCCAAACAAAACAGATGGATAGTTCTGATTACACTGTCAATGAACATACTCCCACATGATAAATCTTTTTTAAAAATTTACTTTCTTCCACATCTCACAATTCTAATATTAAAATAACTCATATTAGCAGTCTTGTTCTTTCATTACAATATGGAAAAGAGTGCCAAAAATGGATAGGTTGTGATTGGAAACAAGTTTATCTGCCTCTACTTTTTGGTTTTGTTGTTGTTGCTGTTGTCTTTGGTCACCACAAACTCAAAATAATCCATTAATGCTATAGCTTAGGAACACAAATAAGTTTCCTATAAAAAATGCCTTGAGTTTATGAGATAAAATAACAATAAATGGAGTATTTCAGAATTTAAAGAAATTGGTTCGTGGCATAATTTTCACTCTGATGCAAACATTATTTTATATTAGCCCTATTTGTCCACTTTCTTGTTTTACTAAGACAAGAAGTATATCTGCCAAGCAGTCTAAGTCTATATTTATTCCATTTGATTTTTCAGAAATCCAGGATGGCAAATGAAACGTTCCCCTATGCAACAACAATAGAAAAAAAATGTTTTATTAATTCTTCTATTAATTTTCCAAACACGCATCCTAAAAATTGTAAGCTCTGAAGAGTCTGGGGGCCATATCCATTTTGGTAACACAAAACACAGAAAAGTGTCTTGAACACAGCCCAATACCCAACAAACGCTTCTGAATAAACTGAGAATTATTATATTTGGGGAAAATGAAGTATAATTGAGAAATTATACATTTTCCCTCATTATAATGTACACCAAATGGTACATTTGGTCACAAATATTAACCATTTCTCCACTTTTTCAATTTCCTTCCACTCAACTGAATCTGCTTCTAAGAGCAGGTAAGCCTCTATAGGACATCTCCTTTTATAGTCCAACAGGTTAATGTTAAGAAATTAACATTTGGAATTTAATTTTATCTGTGTAGCCAAATGTCATCAGTTTAGTTTAGTTTTCTCACAAACTATCACAAAGCTGTACTTATTTATTCAAAGTGGATTTGATTTTCTTAAACTACAATCCCAACCACATTTTTTTTAAAAAGGAAAGAATAATATGATTAGGGAACATTTTCATGCAAATACAAATACAGCTTTGGACAGTAGAGGCCAAAATAAGATCAGTTAATAAAATGAATAATTTAAAAGAAACTTTCTATGTTTATTTTCAAGTGGGATTTAGAAGGAATGAGGTGTCTTCTTAGAATACATGTCAAAATATTTTAAATGTATTTGAATATAGTGAGCTGACATCGCTACTGATTTTTTTGTTCCCACCCTGGACACTTTTGCACCCCTACACTTCTATGAATAGTTCCCCTTTCTATTTGGGAAACTGTTTTCCACTCCATGTGGTCCTAGTGAGGCTGTGAATCATAGTACCTTCTTCTTCCTCTCTCCCTTGCCTCCAACAGAACTGGTACAGGAATGAGCTCATGACTCAACTGAATCTATTAGAGTTCTTATCTGGGACCCTATATGCTGATGCAGAGACAACACCCCTCACTTTCCAATGTACTTGCTGAGGACCAGGTAAGCCTCCTTTTGCAATTACAGTTCACCACCATTCATCTAAACAAGGAATGAGGCAAACAGAAACACAGGCAAAACTTACTAAGAGAGAAGACCCTAACAACATGATTGATTCCCTGGATCTAGCTGTACCTGAGGTAATTTCCCTCTCTGGACCACCTAGTTAAAGGCCAGTAACATTCTTTTTTTCTTTTCCTTAAACTAGTATTAACTGAGTTCTTGTCATGGGAAATCAAAAGGGTCTCAATACAGTGAAACACAAATATGAGGATGAAATCAAATTTATATGAAATCAGAGGTTAGTTATCTAATGTTCAAATATACCATAGCTATATTAGAAAAATATAAAAACATTTTTAAGAACTTGCATAGATTTTTATTCATTCATTTTATTTACTTATCTAATGCATATGGAATCAGAGGTTAATTTTTAATGCTCCAATATACCATAACTATATTATAAAAATATAAGAATATTTTTTAAAACTTGCATAGATTGTATTTACTTATAATTCAGAAATATGAATTAAGCTATGAATTAAGCAATGACTACTTACCCAATACTATATTAAGCATTAGGTGAAAAAAAACAAAAAACAAAAAAAAGAAAAAACAGGAGTTGAGGCAATACAGTTTCAACCTTCCTACAATTAATGTGAAAGTTATTATAATGAAACACCTCATCTACCTTCAGCACTAATGATCCTTAGACAAGGAGAAGCCTAGAATAATCTGATATACAGTTATTCTTACATTATAGCCAGTCCTTTTCAACAGGAGTCCTGAAAATTGTTTTCCAGTTTTGAGTAAGGCCTACCAGTTTTGTTTTTCCTATGAATATATCTTTATAGTTGCTCAGACTTTGAGTTTTTCATCAAACCATGATTTTACAAATAGAAGTTTTCACAACTAAGTGGTCAACACTCATAGCAGGGTGTGCTAAAATCACTTAAGCTAAGGTATTATCAGCATGTTTATTAGGTACTCTCTTCTATGAAAATGATTTGCCTTAAGAGAAAATGTGTTTGCAATGTCTTCTCATTCCATTAAAATATAGTGTTAGACACTTTTCTTTTTAGATATTTTTCTAAGAACAAACAACAACAGAAATTACTGAGAAAAAAATTTCACTCTGAAAGTGAAATGAAGCTTATATCTCCAGCACTATGAATGAAGCTACTTTTTGAAATTTCACTTTTCCCTTTAGAAACTATCTAATTGAGTTTTATTTAAATGTCCTAAATGTGTGGATGATCGTTCCCTTCCTATTTATGCTTGTATACTTTCCCATTAAAAACTTAGAAACTCTGGCATTAACTACCATCACCCAAGATGTAGTGTTCTCAATTCTTCTGGACCAGGGTTATTTATAAAACATGCTTCACAACTGGTTTATCTCTTTCTGCTTAATACTTTCTGAGGTATTCTTACAGAAAAAAAAAAAAAATGTGGGAATAATTCCAAATAGTCAAACATCCCACGGTCCTGTTTTTACAAAAGGGGAGGAAAGGCACAGAAAATTTTGATTTTTATTCTTTCCATATTATTCACCAATCTGTGGTTTTCTTTTACTTTTAATGTTTTCTTCCACATTCTGCATTATGAAACATTGAACTAGAACCCACAGGGTACTCACGTCTCAGTCTGACCTTTACTAGCTCAAATAAAATTTCATTTTCAAATATAAGCCATACAATCACCTTTCCAAGAACACAAAAATAATTTAATATTCTAAGTTTTTAAAGATAATCTGCAGTGAAAAATGGAAAATAGAATATACATGTGCTTGTGTCTGTGGACAATGGGAGGGGAGAAGGAAAAAGAGGAAGCAAAATGACTCAGTCCTAAGGTTTTCTAACCTTTCTATTCCACCTGGCCTCTAACTCCCTAAAGGATATCCCCCACTGGGCTTTTGTTTTCAAGCTCAAATCAACTTCTCCCTCTGCCCTATGCTGCCTTCCATTTTGTACAATATCCTGATTGCCCCTCTGTAAAAACAGTTTTCCCTCTAACTATTCTTAGTCATTCATCTTAGTCAGGGACAGAATGCCCAAGTTACTTTTGACTCCTCTCTCTCTCTCGAACCCTATAGCAAGGGAGCTCTCAAGTCCTACTAATATTTTAATGCTTCCCAGATTTAACGTTTTACTTCCAGTTTCACTGCCCATACTAATAGTAACAACTAACATTTGACAGCTAATATTTGACATGTCCCTCGGAGCCCAGCTCAACAACAGTCAAAGATTTTATACCTGGAGGTTTAGCCCCACCCTGTTCCTGACATGATTCTTGCCAGAATAAAGAGGTTATTAGGTGCTTCCCTCATGATCCTTGACCTAGTTTCGTTGCGAAAGACAGGATCCCAGTGCCAAGAATAATCCCTAAGGAACTATGATGATCCATTGTTTCTTTCAAGACAACTGAGTTTCTTCTCTGAATTTCTAATTAGTACTATAAGTCCCACCACAGGAATTGTGTCTCTCCTCTGAATGTGGGGTCCAGAAATTCTACATAGCTTTTGTCGTGGGAATACTGAATTTTGTTTCCAAGTTGTTGCCTAGGTCCTGATCCTATGGCTTAAGGATTTAGTACCAGAGCACATCCACATGCTTGACTTTGTGTGCTACACTATCTAAAAATCCTTGCTGTCATGACTCACATGCTAAATTTGATCCTCTTACATGTCAGTGCCATGTCCTTTTGTACCTAAGACTTTGTTCAAGTAGACTGGGGGTCAGCTGTCTCAGTGGACTGCCCTAAAGAAGGATCAGGAGCCCCATCACTAGCCCCGGGTTAGTTTCCTGCCATGCCTAGCTTCCTACCAAATGTTTTAATGCCAAGCCCTTCTGACTTAGATCATTCTCAATTGTTACCTCATTTAATTTAAAAAACAAAACAATGAAATGGAAATCACTATTCCCATTTGACTGAGGGTTTTAAAACTCAGAGAAATTACATTACAGGACATACCCCAGATTACTTGGTGAGACAGAGTTGGAATTCACACCCAGGTTTTCCTATTCCCAACTTCATTTTGTCTCCACTATGTTGGGCTTCCTTTCACTGTGTCTCACAAGGATAACGGCAATAGACTTATAAGACATCATCATCTTCCAAATCATCTTGTACATTATTATAAGAGTACTCTTCCTAAACCTGCATGGCCATTATATAAATCCCATGCTCCAAATTAATCTTCCATAATTTCCTACTTATTTATGAAATAAGAGCCAATTCTCCAAACAAGTATGTGAAAGTCTCCATAATCTGGATCCAGGAGACCTGTCAATGTTTGTCCCCCATACCCTCTATGATCCTAGTCAAACCACACTCCAGCCTACACCTCAGCTACTCAGCCCAGATAGTTCTTGAAGTTCTGTGCTCTTTGTTTCTGATTAAGTCTATCCCAATTGTCACAGTCAAGTTCAAATTTCACAATCAAAGGCCTCCCATAACTTCGTATAACTAAACCTATCCTGTCTTTATGTCACCTTACACTACAGTGACATTGGCATTCAACACCAATTGCGTTATAAGATTATTTTTTATCCCCTAGGGTGACTCTCTGAAATTTTCCTCCTCTAAATGTCCACAACACTTTATAAATCTTTCAGGGGACTGCCACACTCCAAACCTCAAATAATCATTAATTTCAAGCCCCTTTAGAGAGAATATGTGTTATTTAAGTTTACATCCCTTCTTCTAACCTTAGACAATGCCTTAAGAATAGTAAGGGCTCAGTAAAAAAACTAATGAAAGAATGAGCTCATTGAAGAAAAAAAGGAGAAAAAGAAGAAATGTTTTCTTCCAGCATATATTTGAGATATTGAATTATAAACCTTCATATGCAACTAGCTAAAATTGGAAATTATATCAATATTCCCCCAAAATATTACATACCATGTTTGCCTGAATAGAAATCTAACAATACTAAAACAATGCATTTTCCCCAAAATTAAAATAGAATGTTTAAAATGATTTTCTGAATCAAATACATGCTAGAGGAGGCATTAAAATTTTAACATGCAGGATATTCATAACAAAGGCCTTTTTCAGCCCCTTGATTTTTGAGTTGTAAAAGACAGAACTACTACAGTGTTTCTTCTTTATTTTTAACCCCAATGAAGAAAGGCTCCAAAATAAAACTTTCTTAATCTTTGCTATTAAGAAATTAATTCTAGACAAATGATGTCTTAACAATATATGATATCTTACATATTAAGGGGACCAGACCATCTTGGTCATTGGATTTTAGAGGGGAGAGAGAACAAACAAAACAATAAAAACCATGTTGTAGATTTTTTTCAAGGATTAACTTCAAACAAATTAATGCACTGACAATGAGACTGGATGTATTTTAAAAACAACTAGCTGGAAAAAAATTATTTTGTATTTCTTCTATTGATTTAGCTTTACATAAATACATTCCACAGTATAATTTCACCCATTAGCTTGATAAATCATACAGAACAGAGTAGAGTCTCTTCTATCTCTCCTAATCCTGTGATAGAAACACTATATTGGTTTTAAAGATCAAATATGTATATTTTAAAAATCAGATGGTACTGTGCGATTATAAAGTACAATTCAAATTTAAGGCAAAATTATAGTTTTTGTAAACTATGAGGGATGGAGCAATCTTTGCCCTTGAAGATACATGAAAGCTTACATTGCCTTTAATTTCTACAGAGTGGGCAAAAATCTCAAACTATCATCACATTGATAAAAATCTCAACCATTAACGAAACCAGGTTTGTCTGTAATGGCTTCTTCTTTCTACCTGCCAACTCTGCCAGATACTACAGGGTTTCCCCAAAAGGTGACTTTTCTAAGAATAATTTACTCTTCCCTCTGTGAGCACATAGCTGAAATTTAACTGTATCGACATGAAAACTATACCCATGTTTTCCCTCCAAACAACACTCAAGAGATTTTCTTGGCAAATTGTGGCTAAAATAATGCAAATTTTCCTAATTTCGTGCAAAATCTTTCAATATAACTGAAGCTAAAGTCCATCAAGAACTTTAGGCAAAATGGCCATACTTAGAAATGACATTCTAAAGGTTCCCTAATAAATATAGAAGAATTAAGTGTATCAAACAAACAATAAAACAATGACACGATGTCTTCTGGAACTCAGCTACTAATTCCTTGAAGGGGAAATCTATAGCTATTACCCATAAAGATAGAGTTTTGGAAACTTAATCCATCATTTGGGTAATTCTGAGCTAAACCTTTTATATATAAAAAAAAAATTCCAAAGGAATAGCCCAGAGAGGTCCTTTCTCCTTCCCAGTATAATTATAAACATCATTACAAATCCCAGAGCAAAATAAAATTCTATTTAAAATGCAATCCACTGATTTGTTTATTTAGAGGGTCAAATTATTCTCCTTTTTACTTTGTCAGTACTGTATCCTGTATTTTAAAACTTAAATCACAGTTGTATCAGTTTTACTTATCCTGAATTCAGCTATAAAATTATTTACTATTTTTTACACTGCAATTTTTCCCTAAAACCTAAACACAACAATATATGTAAACTACAAAAACAATTGAATCTCTGTTCCATTCTGCACTTACATTTGGTTTGTCCACTAGACATACGGATATGTGATGGAACCAAATTATGTTTTCTCTGAAAAGCTCCATTAATTTTTTTAAAAGCCTACATGCTACTAAAAACAAATTCAATAAATCTTACTTTGTGTTTTTAAAAAACATGATCTCTAAAGAGAAATTTAAAATCCCAGAACCAAACGTTAGAAGAAACTGATATTTTTCCCCTAAAGATTTTTTTTTAATGCTTTGGCTTGGAGAATATATATTATTCACTTCCATTTTAGGATGGTGTTTACCAAAATATCATAAATACTTAATAGCAACTGTTCCTAGTGCTTGTAGCAAAAGGCAGTAAAATGAAACATAAACCTCCGCTATGAAAGCCCAGGAGTTTTGCTTTGCATTTCATCACTCTCCTTCCCCAAACCCTGTTTAGGATAGCCCAGATTCTAATGATCACCAGAGACAGCACAACTGAATTCCAAACAGAAATATTATGGGCTCTAGTGAAACTATTAATCATTTAAATGGAAAGAACAACAAATGCAGTCAAATAGCCACTAGTTCAAGTTGCCTGACTGATACAGTTAGCAGATACTATATTTGGAGAAGGGAGTTATCACACATTTCATTCCAAATTTTTATTTTAAATTTCTCCTGTAAAACCTATAAAACTTTCAGGATATTAAGGCAGTTAACTCCATAATCAAAGTGTGAAAGTGTCTGAAACTTAAAATCTTAAACTTGAAACCACAAACCTAGTCTCACAGAGCCCAACATGCAAGAATTAATACCAAATGTCAGTTACAAACAAAATTCAGATCTTTAGAATTACACTGTTTGCAATACTAAACAAATCTCTTTCCTAACCTCTTTCCTCTAGATAATGACCACCTGCACTGGATATTAAGATTACTTCTTATAGTTTAAAAAAATATAGAAAATTTTGACCCCTTCCTGCTCCCAGAGAAATACTCACAGAATTAATTATTCCTTTAAGAGCCTGAAATCCACCTTCGACAGGGAAAACTTGCTCCTTGGAATCAGCAATTCTCTCAAGCTTTAGAAAGAAGAGGAAGACTTGATTAAGGAATGGCTGATACATACAACAGTTTATAAGCTTCATTACATTTCAGTTATGTTCATCTGAAAAATTACTCCACAGGATTAATTTACCAGTGTGATCTGTGTTCAAGGCCAGGAATTGAAGGTGATGATACTAGTGTTACTCTAAACGTACTACCACAAAATGAATTGAGATCAGTCAGAGTACCTTTACGTTGACCCCAAGTGCAATTTCACAACAGTGCAGAACTCTAATAGCTGTCAACAGCATAAGACTCAGGAGTCTAAACCATGCTCATGCAAAAATTTAAATGTAAAATAACTTCGTGAGTGAAATATTTTCAAATATATAAACCCTCAAATCTCATGAAAAAAATGGTTTTGTAAGAAAAATGATCAGACTTCCATTAGATGGACTTCTGAAATTCCTGCATACCTGAGAGTCAAATTTTAAATAAAATAGAAATTCTAACATTAGAATGACTATATATTATATATATAATAACATTTCATTAGTTTAGTTAAAAAGAAATATGTGTATCATTTCAAGCCAAATGTTTATCTTATATTAGTTTACCAAACCAAACAACTGAGAGATTTAAAGTTTCATTTTCAGTAACAAAACCTATTAAAATTCTTACATTATTAAGGTAGAACTCAAAACCTACAGCCACTTCTAAAAATAATCTTTAACAATCGACCAGTGTCAGAATGTCATCAGTGAAAAGAATTTGTTAAACTATCCTTAAGACAATTATGTGGTTCAGATTAAAGTTTGCAGATCTCTTGTAACTCACCTGAGCTTGTTCAAAATCAAGGACACCAACACAATAAACACTAGCCCCAAGTGACCTGGATATCTTTGCCTATGGAGAACGAGGAAGGAAAGAGAGAGAAAAAAAGAGAGAGAGGGGAGAGGGAGAAAGTGAATTATTCAAATATCAAGCTATACATTCTGAGACACACAGCAATGTACAGCGGGGTGTAGAGAACAGTCTCAGTTCAATACTCACCTCTTTCTCTGCATATGATGGCACCAGACCGTCCAACTTGCCATCTGTCAGAGCAATTATGATACTGGAGGTTTTCAAGCCTCCTGCTTTCTGAATTTGTTCATTCGCCTGAAAATGAAGAATAATTATCCAACTCACAATTTAATTTTAACTTTTAACCAGCATGTTCCATCAAGCTGAATTTGTAAGTCTGACAAAATCAAAATATTACTGGCTAGCTTTTAAAACAGGGTAATTTGTGTTAACTATTTTATTTGAAATATGCATATATTCACATTACAGAGTAGTTACTATTGGTTTTAAATTATATAGATTTTTAACTGTGACTGCTTAATCTTAATATAACCACAAGGGCCCAAGGGAAATGGAAACTTCCTTAAAAGGCAAAATGCCATCTTAATTTTTCTCATCACCAGAGTAAATAATTTTTTCTACTTGTCTCATCTCTAGAACAACTAAAAGCACTTAAAAAACTTTAAGATAAATATGTAATGAGGTTATTGAGCTTTGCTAGAGGGTTATATTTCACCACAGAAAGCATTCTCTCCCATACTTACAAATGTAAAAGAACTTACTAGCTTTAGTCCTTCATGGATATACGTCTCTCCTACTGGACTAACACGTTTTAAATCCTCCAAGCCTTTACTGATTTTGCCTCTGAAAGTAATATTAAACACAAGAAAAAATGAGCAAAGAGCAAAGATAACAACAAACACTTCTTGGAAAACATGGCAGTATTGTTAACTAAGCTTTCTTCAGTAGGAAGCAGAGGAAAGAACATGGGCTTTGAAAGCAGATAACTTTCTATACTTTTTGTCATGTTAGTAAGTATTTAATAACTTTTGTATATTATCTACCAAAAATAGGCACTGATGTGCTAACAATGTCTTGAAAAAGCTTAGCACATTCTAGGCCTTCTGAGCTGAGATCAGCTATCTTCAATCACTCTTGTTTTCCTAAAAGGAGTAAAACATACCTTCCCTCATCCACAAAAACACAAGAATCGAGTAGCTCAGCTTCAATGACAAAGCATTTCTGAAACACTCACTCCATCTCCCTAAAAGTGGGAAATTTTCCTTGTTATCTGCGAATTGCTAAAGCACATTATTTAGCCGTTACTTACAGAAATTAACATTTTTTCTTACTGTCTCCCAGAGTCACAGGTCTCATGATTTATCTGCTTTTGTGACACCTTCTCACCCATCCAGACACCTGCACATTACCTTGAACACAGTAGGTACTTAATACATATTTCATGAATGAATGAAAAAATAAGTTGATGGACAGATAGATGGATGAATGCATGGATAGATGGATGAATTAGAAGGTAATGAATTCTTGGAAGAGACACTATGAATGAAAAAAATTCAAAACTATAGAATAATTTCTTTCATGAACGAAATTATTGGAATAGACACTATGAATGAAAACAACTAAAAAACTATAGAATAATTTCTTTCATCATGACTAATTCACTATCCCAACTGAGTTTGTCCAAATGGGGTATGACTACAATATTATTAAGAGCTATTTTATGTGTATGAGTTAAGGGAAGACCCAATTTTTAGAGTTTTTAAAATACAGATTTGAAACCTCCTCGAAAATAAATAAAACCACTTATCTTAAGAGATAAGTAAAATAATGTGGCAAAATTATCCAAACTAAATTCAAAACTTGTTTTATAATAAATTTAAAAGATCAGAAAAGATCTTAAGATATTATTTTAAGACTTTTTCAATATAAGCAAAAAAAAAATGCCTTTTTAAACTGGTGAGAATGGATACTACCCATGATCTTAGCCAAAAGGCTGAGAAGTGATAAGAAGTGCATTTTAAAATTCTTGAAATGATAAACTGAATTATAAAATTTTAAATAACACACGAAGAGTACTCACTCTTACTGAGGATGACAGATGAAGGAGATTAAGTATAAGAAGTATCATCTTAACATCAAGGAACTTACTAGGGCCATATACAACATTTTATATGTATAGGTATATGTGTGTATACATTTATATTACATGCTGTTATAAAACGTCAAAAAAAATTTCAAAACATTTTGTCATGTGGCAATATTGTGTTTCAAATAATTGAAATAAATAATCCATTATCAGAGCCTTATACATGTTTTAAAAGTAACTTCTTGATTGTATTTTTATATCGCAATAAAAAATATCACCAGGCAAGTTTTCCATATCATAAAGTTTCCAGGAAACAGAAGACAATGTTCAAGGTATGACCCTAATCCTTCTCTTTCCTGGTTCACTCATCTCTATTAACTCTTGTTAATTGTCTTTTTAAATACTCGGTTTAAAGTCCACCTATTCTGAACCTTTCTTTAGGTTCATGACACTCGTTTTTTCTGAGTCACCCCAAGCTTTCTAGCCATACTCATATTCATATTTTACCACGATAAAAAAGTTCTCTCCTAAAAACATTCAACTTTCTAATAATTTAACTAATTTAATTTAATTTAAATATTCCCTTTTCAACTATGCTGAAAGTTTACCTTAGGCTATTACCGTGTCTTTTATTTATGATGTATTCCCCTGCTCTGTACTTATTTTAATGTCATTTGCAAAGTAAGTGTTCAATAAATTTTTCAATATACCATAAAAAAATTATAATATGATAGCATAAGTTATGTGATTCATAAGCTTGTTTTATCTAAAATATTTATGTTTGGTAGCTACAGAAACAACTTGAAATTGATTCTGTCTGAATGCAGATAAAAGTCAAATATTTGGTGCTTCTCAGAAATGAGTGGCAGTGTGTCCTCAAGCATTAATGTTTGCTGCCAACAAGTGAAATGCAAGTTTACACAAACAGATTTTGCATAAGACAGACTTCTCCATTCAGTTCAAATCAGCTCACAATTGCTGCTGAGGCCCAGACAACACCAGCACAAGACTTTAAGCTAAAGGAACTTGCCAAACGTGGATTCAAGGTTTTTTGTGGTACAGGCAGGTATGTGCTAGCTTATTACACTGGAGGAGAGAGTACTTTGTGGTTTTTCTCTCCATACCTATACCTGCACCATAAGATTCCAAGCTCCACTTAATCCCATCATTACTTTTGCAGCCAGCTGCATGATCCTAAGAGGAAAGTGCCCCTTTTCCATAGCCAAGAAAAACACATGTGAGTCCTGGCCTTGTACTCCCTTCAGGCTAACTACCTGAAGTCTGTCAGCCTCTTATCAATCAACAAGGTGTCACTTTAGGGGAAACAAAGGTCAAAACAAGACAGGGAAGACAGATCTCAGACCCTCAAAGAATCCCAAGCAACTAAAAATAAATATTAAGTTTTTCAACTGGTAAACAGTTAATGGGCAAAAAGCAAAATAATGTGGTAGGTTAAAAACAGAAATCATTCATCAAAAAAAAAAAAAAAAAAAAAAAAAGCCTCTAAATGAAAGCAAGGGAGAAAATGACTAAAATTTTAAGAAGAAGAAGAAAGAAAGGTTATGTTATAAAGATAAGTTCAACTCCTGGAATTCAACATCTTAGAAGATCAGCTTCACTGAGTTCGGCTTTAAAGTTACGTCTTCAACTACACGGAAAAGCAATATTGAAACTACTTTGTATTTGTTGTGAAGCAGTTGTCAAGGATGTTGCTGTCATGACACGCATCATTCCCTATAACGTCTCAAAGCAGAAATTTCTTTGTCACCCCTAAGTAGTTGCTATGTACTTCCTCTTTTCAGCACTTGACAACCATGCAAACTTATTTCTTGCACTGACTACTGGGGAAGCCCACAGTAAATTTCCTACTCATTCACACAATTCTGTTAAGTTCCTGTGGTTATCATAGTGTTTCACCCCCTTTTCCAAAATCTTAGCACTCTTCTTTTTACATTTTATTAATTTTCTGCAACACTATTAATTTCTATGCAGCCTCAAATACTTTTTTGAAAGAGACAGGAATTGAACAAACAAAACGTTATATTAAAGCCCTGGGTTTTTTTTAATTGAGAATCGGGGCACCAAATTCCATTATCAACTGGAGGGGAAAAGAGGAAGAGAAAGAGGAGACACACAAACGCCATATATATATGGTGTTTTCCTTGTTTTCATTTAGAGGCTTTATATATATTGGAGACAGGGTTTCACTCTGTCACCCAGGCTGGAGTGCACTGACACAGTCATAGCTCACTGCAACTTCAAAGCCCTGGACTCAAGCAACCCTCCCACCTCAGTCTCCCAAGTAGTGGAGACTACAGGCATATACCATTACACCAGGCTACTTTTAAATTTTCTGTAGAGATGCGGTCTCACTATATTGCTCAGGCTGGTCTCGAACTCCTGGTCTCAGGCAATCCTCTCATCTTGACGTTCCAAAGTGCTGGAATTACACACTTCAGCCGCGATGTCCAGCCTTGGCTAATTTTTTAATGTATGAAATTTTCACTTTCAGCTCTGTTTGTATCTCCCTAATTTCTTTGCTGAGAAGAGCAGGGAAGGGAAGGAGAGGGGAGGAGAGGAGTGAGGAAGGGAAGGGAAAATAGCCACCACAACTGCCATGCACTGTACTATATTAGTGACTTTTCTCTGAAACACTTTGTATGTGGAAGGTATGCATGGCATTATAACTAAAATAAAGATAGGCTGAAATCATGGTGTCATAAAATAGTTTGCAGAGAATCCTGAATTGACCAACTAACAATGAAGCCATAATTTTATTTTCAGTATCTCCTAGTTTTTCTTTCTATGATGTGTCTGTACAGTACTTGAACTTTCCAATGCACATCATCTTAACTTTCCAGATTTCAAAGCTCTTTCAGGGTTTCAGTCAATGAGTCTATACTCATCTGTTGAGCATCTGTCATATGTGAACACTGTGATTCTACACAGTGATGTGAGAATTCCTCGCACTCAGTCCAGGAGTCACTCACATAAAGCTCTATAGATGCACTGTGGTTCTCCACCCTGGCTGTACACTGGAATCATTTGAGGGGATTTTCGAAAACTCTTCTGGACTCTATTTGAAGAGATTCTACTTCACTGGTTTGTGATGGGTCAGGGTTATCACTGGCCTTTGAAAACTCCCCAGAGTATTCTAATGTACTGCCAGGATTAAGAACCTCGGATCTAACCTAATTTTAAAACATTCTTGTGTTATGGGAATGCGTTCTGCATTACCTATTTTGCCAGTCATTGCTTCTGTGTAAGAGTTTTGGGTAAATAGGATAATCTCTTAAACCATGAATAGTTTCTGGGATGGTATGGATGAAGATTTACATGAGCTTATAGACAGAATAGAGATTAGTTCCAAGCTCAACCTTGTTTCTTCATTTATAAAATAGGAATATAAATCTCTCCCCCATGGGGCCACTGTAAGGATTCATTACAGTATATTGTTATAAATGTCCTATTTGGTTATTAGTTATGGTTGTTAATCTCTTACTGTGCCTAATTTATAACTTAAGTTTTATCATAAGTATGTATAGAAAAATACACCACATATATAGGGTTTGGCACTACCTGTTGTTTCAGGCATCAACTGGGGTTCTTGGAACAGACCTCCTTCAGATAAGGGGAGTCTAGTGTACCCCAAAATTAGTGGTATCAGCAAAATTGGTTGTTTCTTATGGCACTGTGCATTGAATGAGCAGTTCTCAGGCTTCACATGCCACCAGTTGAGCCACTGGAATGGCTAGAAGCAGAATGCCTTCGCATGGTTAGCAAGTTGGTGCCAGTGCTGATACTGGCTATTGCCTAGGAGCTCAGCTAGGACTGTTGACCAGTCTTGATTCTCCTCCACATGGTTTCTCCACATGGCTAGGTTGGGCTTCTCCTTAGCATGGTGGTTTCAGAGTAGTCAAAGTTTTCATATGGCAGATGGTTTCCAAGAAAACGATAGAGGAAACCACCATGCCTTAATAAATCTTAAGCCTGGAACTGAAACTGGCAGTTTCATGTTCATGTCTGCTGCATTCTACTGATTGAAGTAAATAAATCACAGGCCTAGCCCCAGATTTTAAAAAGTAAAAAGTGTGTGTGCGCGCACGCGTGCGTATGTATTCTATGCTTTATTGGAAGCCACCAAAGACATAATCTACCACTAAAACAAAAAGACTCACACACTCATGTTGTCAAATGCCAATTTATATAATTGCAGGAATGCTATAGGTATTTATATCCTAAGTAAATTCTTTTCATTACTCTCAATAGATTATTAGCCAGAGACTTAATGTGCTTGAAATAAACAGTAATTCCAAAACAAAATGTAGTAATACATAAGGATTTTATGATAATTAGTCAGTTAATAGCATCCAATTGAAATGTTTCTTTTAGGGTAAAATTTAATAGATTGAGTAGAATATGAAACAAAAATGTTCTCAAGATGTTATTTATGACTATACAAAATTACTAATCATTTATAATTCACTTAGAATTCACTTACAATTGTACTTTACCTGAGATACTGCATATGAAGAATTTAGTAAAATATCTAATATATAGTACCTGCTCAATAAACTTTGATACTTCTATTGTCTCCTTCCATTAATAAACCACAAAATTAACCCAAGAAAAACAGAGAAAAACTGTATTAAGAGAAATATGTTCATTCACATATATCTGCTCTATTTAACTGTGTTACTATATACTACTGCACTACATACTGCTTAACGGATGAACCTCTAACAAGTAATTTGTTCTCACCGAGTTCCTCAACTTAAAAATTGTTTAAAGGTTTCAAAGAGTGAAAGATTTTTTCTAAAGATACACATTACTAATACACTCTATAATCCTGGGAAATAATGGGTTTTAGCCATATCTTACCATAGTTTATGTAAAAATATGCTTTTGTTTATTTAACATGTCATTCTAATGCCAACATATGCCAAGGTTTCTGTGGTCCAGAGTCCAGACCAGCGAATCCAAGGTAGCAGTCATAGATCCAGAAATATCTGCTCACAAAATACCCCGTAGAATCCGAATTTTGTCAGAAGTGTTCTCCAATTTGGCCTGCACCTACCAAAGTGTGGTACTCAGTTCACACCTGAAGTTCAGGCCTGCTGCATTTTGCATATTTTTACTCCATTTTCCCACTTACTGCCTTACTAAATCATGAAAAAATCGACCCCTGCATTTTACCACTTCCATATACCAGGTCTGTCTCCCAGGCATGAGTAACAGTGTACTTAATTTTCTAGAACATACTCATAAAACAATGTGGGACTTCAGTGAAAGTGACCACTAACATGTCCATCACTGGAATCTGAGTTGCTCCCCTGCCTGGACCCGTCAGGGTTAGCACAAGGAGTGGCCAAAACAGACTTTTAAAAACAGGAGTAAATACTTCCCTAATGGAATTTTTTTTTTTTTTAAGCTAACCCAACTATTGTCTCATCTTTTCACCCCCTCGCTAGTTTTTAAGAATAGAATAAATTTAGGGAATGACGATGTTTTTGAGTTGTGACAAATTCTGACAAATGTGAAACCTGGAGAAGGGGAACCTAGAGAGTGTGAGTACAGTGTGGTGGTGAAGTGCTCATGCTCAGAACAGGCCTGGGTGTGAACCCCGGCTCTAGCTGCTTAGCAGTGTCACTTTGAGCATAGTCCTTTGATTTCTTTAAACATCTGTTCGAATCCTGGCACATCATGATGAAAATAAGGATGGTGTCCACTGATAACTACCAAACCCCATGTTAGCCTTGGCCTCCTTCCTATCCAATCATCAAAACAACAAGAAGAAAAGGAAAATGAAAAACTATAAATGAGAAAAAATTAAAAGGTAGTTGCAGATAGGTGATAGAAGCAAAGAAATAAAAGTGAATTGATAAAGTTATAAATACCCATTGTGTTCTTCTTACGTGTCAGAACCACAGTTAGTCCTTCTCATGCACATTTCCTTATCTCAAGATTGCTGTATGGTAGGAATAATTCACTCTTATTAACTGGCCCAGGAACTGGGCAGCAAGAGGTTAAGTAATTTGTCAGAAGTCACACAGCTAGTATGTAGCTCCTATGCCTGTTCCGCCCAAGGTCCAATCCCGGTCTTTTCATTAACAGAAAACCTCAGGACTCTCCATAGTAATGGTTGAATATGCTCTATTCCTGAATGCTTCTTGTTTCCAACCTGTGAATTCCATTTTGATTCCAAGATAGTAACATTAATTTCAGCATTCTTTTTTTATAAATAATACATTCTTGTTGAAATAAAATCAAACCACATATATATATAAATTAAAATTGTGAAGGATTTTCCCACCTTCAATATCATGCCTAAGACAGTGTCATTGTTAACAATTTGCTGTATGTTCTCTAGACTTCTTTTCATGCATCTTCAATCACATACACCCCCCCAACATATGAACAGTTAAGGATTTTGTTTTCTTTTTATTTTATAATAATAAAATCATACAGAGTATCTGCAACTTGCTTTTACACTTAATATATCTCCTATAGATTTTCTTGAAAATACGTATTGATTTCTTAATAACTGCATAGTATTCCATCCTATGTGTATGTTCTAATTTAACTATAGTATCATCAATTGATAAGCATTTAGATTGAATACAGTTTTTCACTATTATGTACAATGCTGCAGTATCCAATTTTGTATATAGCCCTACTTTCCATGCTAATGCTAGTATTTCAGTAGGACCTAGTCCCAAAAAGTAGACTTACTGATAGGAACCTTCTAGACTCTTATAGAAACTACCAAGTTTCCTCTAAAAAGAATGTAGCAATTAATAAGTTACTTACTATATATAAAGAACAATTTTTCCACAAGTAAAATTTTAATTCAGCTTTTAAGAAATTAGAAAAAAAAATTTCTAATTAAGAAATTAGAGAAAATTAGAAAAAAAATTCAAATAATAGAAATGTGTATATTGTTCAAAATTAATTAAGTGACTTTTCTATAATTTCCTACAAGTTTGCCTATGGAACATTTTTTTCCCCCAGTAATTCATTATTGTGCTCAGGTCAAACAAGTACAGGACATTTTCAATTTGGGGGCAAGTGTAATGGAAGGGAGTTGTAAATATTTATAACTGATTTGTAAGAGTAGGAATAAGAAAAATAGCAAATATAAAATTATTTATTATGTGGTATACTCACAAAAAAGACAATCTATGATGGCAGCCTATAACTAAGGTTCTGAAGTCATATCAGCTCAATCACTCATTCAACAAATATTTATTGAGCATCTGCTGAGCATCAGGCTCTGTTCTAGGTATTGGAATACATGAGGGAACAAGACAAATGACGACTCCTGCTTTTATGTTTACATTAGACTCATTAAGATAAAAATAAATTAACTAACAGGACAACTTGAAAATGTGATAACCAAATACAGTATTGTAAGAGATTACTGGGGAGGAGAGGTGGGGTTCCTTTAGACCTGGTGGCCAGGCAAGGCTTCTCAGAAAAGGTGACATGTGAGATGAAACCTAAATGACGAGAATGAGCCAGCTAGGGGCAGATCTACAGCAGAGAAAGGTCCTAATGTGGAAACAAGCTCGGTCTGTTAAGGGAATGGAAAGAAGACCACTTGAGCTAGACTGTGCCACACGATGTTGCAGGAGAGGACTGGCTGGGGCACTAGGATGGGGCGTTTAGGCCTTTGGGAAACACTAGCTTTCCAGTCCAAGTGATTAGATTGTTTTAAGCATGAGAGTGGAATATCTGCTTTAACTTTAAAAGATTATTATAGCCAATATACTGCTTGCAACTTGTTAACTGTGTGTGCTTGGACAAGCAGCTTTTTCATTGTCAGTTTTGATTTCTTCATTTGTGAAGTTGAGGTAATAACAGTATCTATTACATGAAGTTCATATAAGGATTAAGTGAAGCAATGCATGGAAAGTATTTAGCACACTGCCTGATGCATAATAATTGTTCAATAAATGTTTTCAACTAAATCTCTGTTACAGTATTAGCATGATATAGAACTGAGTTTAATTCACTATCCCCAATTATGCAAAATAATAACTAAAAATACTTTTTTATTAGTCTTGATTCCAAATTCTCTACTATTGAAAGGCCGGGTATTTTCATACTGAATCAACACTTGGCATTTTTCTCTTACCTAACCCTATAATACATCCCTGGGCTATTTATGTGTATGTGTATCCCTCTACTCACACTCACACTAGATTACTTATCTTTGTGGTACCCCAGGTTCCACAGTACTCAATGCATTGAATATAAGATAAGCAAGTCTTTAGGTAGGTGGGTGGGTAGGTGGATGAATGGCCTAACAGATATATGGAGGGTAAAAATCATGAGAGCAAGAGAAAAGAAGGGAGTGTTTCAAATTAAAGTATTGAAAAGAATAAGGTTTTTAAGTTATGAGTATATAAAATGCATAACATCATTTCTTGGCATGTTTATTACTTTATTCATACATTTACATAGTACCGGATACCATGCTGAAAGCGTAACAGAAGACACAGCCCTGTGGTATGTATTTACTACCTTCTAATCTTGCTTCATCTCTACTGAGAATCTTTAGCAACACTCTGAGAAACATGAAAGAGCTACCTATTTACCAAGATTGTGAAGAATTATGAGTGCTAGAAACAAAATTGTGAAACCTGCAGTGCTGAACCTTTGGTTTTCTTTGCTTAACCTTTGCTTTCCTCACACACTCTGATCTATTTGTGAGGGTAACACATGACATCAAGATATTAATAGTTTGTATGTAGAATTCCAATTTCTAGGCTTTGAAACAAAGATTCACAATAGTTGTGGAAACATCTGTTTACTGATCTGCATATAACATGCAAATTGTTTCTTCACACTTAGAAGTGTGTAATGGAAGAAAAGTGACCCTATATCCAAATATAGAGGACCATAGAATCTTGAGAAGTTACTGATTTAATTAAATAAAATTAGTAAAACAGCAATATAGAAGAAGAAAATAATGTCCTTTATTGGAGGTTGTTCTATGCTATAGAAAGTAACTTTATATGCATTATCTTATTTTGATCTTCACAATAACTCTAAGAAAACATGGCAGATTTTATGTCCTGCACTTCATGGACATAAAAACTGATACACTGATATACAATTTGCCCCAAGTTTACAAATCAGTCAGTGGCAAACTGGAACTCTAGCCTAGGCATTCTCAGTGTTATTTTCTGCCACCCCAAACTAATTAAAAATGCCACAAATAGCGAAATTTATTAAAACTTCAAGTTTTTATATTTAGGAAGAGACAGAGGAACCAACTATGTATAAAACAACTTGCAAATAGTGTTATTAAAATTCCTCTTGGAATATTATAAATCCTTTTAAGCAGGGCAATATTTTCTTTATGTAAGCATGATTCTTGTCTGATCATTAAAATACTGTATACTGCCTAGCTCCAGATGATAATAATAGTGATAAAGCCCTTATCTCTTGAAAACTTATATACGAGACTCTGTTCTAAATACTTCACATTCATCAACCTTCATACATGTAACAATTTTATGGGGTAGGTATTACTAGCATCATCTTCATCATTGCCATCATTACACAGATGGAAAAACAAGAGGCATACAGAGGTTAAGCAACTTGTCCTTAACCATTTGGCTAGTAAATTGGAAAGCCAGGATTTACACGCAGGTAGATTCGGTCTAGTGACTCTTAGCTGCAACATTATGCTGCCTCTTGAAAGAAAGGCCTCTTCTGTAACCTATTTCAGTGTCTCCCCTATTAGATTCAACCATTGATGAAAGAAGAATCACTAACGCAGGTTAAAGATTTAAACCCCTTCCATGCATGTCTAAGCAACACCAATCTGGTCACCCAGTGACCTACACTTCATTTTCAAAGTGCTGAGGAACTGTATGCAAAGTGTCTAGCAAAGAACCTGGCACAACGTTTGCAGCTATCAATGACTGAGAGTTTCTACAAGTCTGGCATGGTGCTAAGTGTTTTTCTATATATAGGAATGCCATAAATGTTAAAATGGTTCTTTTTTTTTTTTTTTTTCTTTGGATAGGCTGGATCCAAAGCTGTTTCTTTGGAAATTAAGCTAGGCAATGGAGAAAATTTATTTTCCTAAAGGCAAGAACTGTTAAATCACTGGGTGTAGAAAGCTGCCATACATAGGTTGTGGACTACCATGGCTCAGGCTCCTGATGAGATTCACATCCACGCAAGAAAGTAAGGAGGGCCATTATCCTCAGCAAACCGACACATGAACAGAAAACCAAACACAGCATGTTCTTGTGAGTGGGAGCTGAACAATGAGAACACATGAACACAGGGAGGGGAGCAATGCACACTGGGGCCTGTGGGGGCTGCAGGGGAGAAAGAGCATCAGGATAAATAGCTAATGCATGGGATGGGTTGATAGATGCAGCAAACCAGCATGGCACACATTTACCTATGTAACAAACCTGCATGCCCTGCACATTTTTCCCAGAACTTAAAATTAAAATAAAATTAAATTTAAAAAAAAAGAAAGAAAGGAGAAGTATCAATGGGAAGACAAGATCCTAGGCTGCACTCAGCATCTGCACAGAGATTTCCTCTCTAGGAAAAGGAAAACTAAAAGCGCAAAGATTAAAATCTTATATGGATAATTTTCTAAATCAATTAAGTGAATTATAAACAAGTTCTCTCCCCCAGTTTCTTTAGATATCATAATATCTTTCTTGACCTTTTCAAGGGAAAATTTAATTTACAAAAAAACTGTTTTTACAGTTAACTTTTCAGAAATTCACATATCATGCAAAACAAAGTATACCAGCTTCCCTTGCTAAAACTACAGTTCGGAGAAATTTTATTTCAAAATAACAGGAAACCACTCATTCATTCATTCAACAAGAATTTATTGGCCAAAAGCTAGCTTACATACTCTGTGTTAAATAAAGTAGACATAAAAATGAAGAATGAAAGCTCCCTCCCACTATGGATCCCATTCTTTAAAATATGTCAGTGAGGTGGGGTGTGGTGGCTCACACCTATAATCCCAGCACTTTGGGAGATCAAGGCAGGCAGATCTCTTGAGGTCGGGAGTTCAAGATCAGCTTGGCCAATATGGCAAAACCCCTATCTCAACTAAAAAAATATAAAAATTGGCCAGGTGTGGTGGCATGTGTCTATAATCCCGGCTACTCGGGAGGCTGAAGGATGAGAATTGCTTGAACCTGGGAGGTGGGGGCTGCAGTGAGCCAAGATAGCATCACTGGACTCCAGCCTGGGCAACAGAATGAGACTCTGTCTCAAACAATAAAAAGAACATAAAATATGTCAATGACTATTTCTAACTTGTCATTGACACTGTTTGAATGACATAGAAATGGTCTTATGAAACACTGTGACATTGGTTTGGAAAAAGACACCTTTTAAAAAGCACTAAGATCAGATAGATAGATAGATAATAGAGTTATATTGATATACATATTGATATATACTAAGTTCCTTTATAAAGGTGAATACATTCAGCATCAGTGGACCTCAGAAAAAGACCAGAAATCCAGGATGTCTGCTGAATCTAGGAAATTATCCAAAAGGATCCATATCTTTCTCCCCCTCAATGTTCTTCAAATTCCTGGTTGATTAATATATTATGTCTAAACAAGAAAAATGCAGAACTACTTACAGTAACAGAGAGGCCGGGGAAGGTAGGAAGTAGTGAATATACAACTAAGACAGGGATCTAGATTTCACTGCACATTCCACAGCCACTATAAATGATATTGATTTTCAGATTAACTGCTCTTTTATAGTACTCATACCTCCTTTCCCTTCTATTAGAGAACTGAATTGTCTGTGCATCTGCTCGATTCCACTGAGAGGCCTGAACCACCACTTGGAAATATCAATCACGCCTTTAAAATTCATCTCTACTAAAAGCCTGCAGTGAAACGATAATGCACTAACCTGTCTCCAGTTAATGGCAAAATAATAGTTGCTTGAGAAGAAAACACAATGAAAGATAATCTCATTTCAGGGCTGCAAAATAAGAAAAGAGGCAGTTAAAACATTTTTAAAAAGAAATACTGATACAATACAGATGTATAGTTACGGAGTTTCATTTAAAATTGGTCTCCCTGAATGGTCCAGTCTTCTTTTAAATGGCATTTCCTAAGTAAATAGACGAACTCTGCTCAACATTGTTGCATAAGTCATGTTGGATTTAGTCAATGCTTCCCAGCACTCACATACTCCTCCATGACCCATAAGGACTTGCATTTAGAAAGAGACTAACTGGAAAGATAAATTCTATGCTGATGTAAAATTCTTTCATAGAAAATTCCTCTTCCCTTGGTGTTCTATAACATTTCCTTTAAAGGAGGCCAGGCCCTTCAAAGTGATTATGGTTATCAATACTTAGGGCTGGAGAGTACCCAGTTTGACTTAATGACCATAACTGTGACATGAGTCTATACAAAAGTCATCCTGAAGTAAGACTACTTAAAGAGTCATGGAGAATGTGAAAGAAACTGATAAATCACTTTCTGCTTAGGCATTTTTTATTTTCTAAGTCTCAAGCATCCTATTTTCCATTGGCAACAAGTGCCCCAGTCAGCTATTTCTTTCAAGTTTTAGGCATTTCTCTCACAGAATGGCTCTTGCTTCTCAGACACTCTCTGCAACTATTACTAAGGTCCAAAACTGAAGATATGAAACTAGAATCTATAAACTGAAAACCAGAATGCTCTCAAAGGCTTCTACATGTTACAAAAGTCAGTCTCTTCATTAGTCACCCCTTATTCACTTCCTACAATATATTGTTAGTAACTGAGCAACTAGGCTTGAGCCAGACAACTGTGTATTATAGAATTCCAACTTAAAAACCAGATCAATGAGTAAGATAAGAGCTTGCTTCTTTAAAATGTTGTAGTGATGTGATTCATTGCTTTTGATCAGAATCTACATGACACCCTTTGCACATTGAAGGATTAAATTAGAAAATTTATAAACAACTGTTTGTTCTGCCTTTGACATTTAAGGATATAGGATCTTGTTTGTTTTTCTTTCCTAGACAGTTTTACCTCAGACCCTGTCCAGAAATGAGTGTTAAACTTGGCTTCTTAAGCAAGGGACTGATGATTGAACATGGACAGGCATACATTTTTATAGGGATAACTTTACTGCTGCCAATAACTGAAAGCAAGGATTGCCTAGGCCTCTACAGATTGTTTGAAGTTACTTGCAACATGACTTTCAAAATGTTTTGATCATCCAAGCCTGTTTTACAGAAAACATTTGGGCTAACAAGACTGAAAGAAGCAATATTTAATGATACAGTTCCTATTCATGTCCTTTCCATTATCTTGATAAACTTGTGTTTGCTCATTGCATTTTTTCTTTAAAAAAAAAAAAAAAAAAGAAGGAAAACAACGCCTCAAAAGCCTAGTGTCCTGAGGTTATTTTTAAATCGGAGATGCCACTAATTCCTAGTTACCTCTAAATAAGAGAGTAAGCTGGATTTCATACCAGTAATGCTTTTTATAGGAGAGGAAACCAGTCTTTCCTGGTGATGCTTATTGCATATATAGAACAGTTAAATTTTAAACCAACCACACACCCACACATTGTGTAAACACAAGTCGTTGCTTTAAACACACACACAAGTGCCTTTTCTGGTAGTGGGTTATTAACACATGTTCATTTGAAGTTTTCCAACACTTTTTGTTTGTTTTAATGAGGACTTCTATAATGCTAAGAAATGTGTGGAAAGGAAAATATATTATGGATACTATTCGCATAAAATTTATTTTTTAATGTGATAAATTATGAGAAAGCATAACTGAAATTCAAAACAGATGAAAATTCGGAAAGAAAAAGACATTTGGAAGAGTATTTGAAGATGCTTCCTCGGAGTCTGAGCCAAGTTTCTGGGATCCAGATGAAATAATCCCTCAAGGATTGAAGGGCTGTCCTAATGACACCATGTGTGCAATAACGACCTTGAGGCACTTAAAAGTAACATTTCAGGAAAAGTTTTTCCCATAAAAGGTTTCAGAAAAGGGAAATTCTACACTTTGCTCTACTTCTCCACTGCCTAGAAAAGTAAAATAAGAAAGATACCTCACAAATCTCTCCGCAAGTTGCTGGACGAAATTGTAAATTTCAATCCAGTTATTTGCCACACTCCCAGACCTGAAAGATGAAATTGAACTGATCAGAGAAACAAAACACGGAACTGAAAAGTAAACATGTTGAAATGGTTCCTTCTTCAATGTCACGAACATGGGGGCACCTGGCCTCTTTGTCAAGCTAAGTAAGGGTATCTGTAGCTGAAACTTTGGTGCTACCCAGAGTTAAAGAAGTCAGCCCCAGAGCGAGACTCCATCTAAAAAAAAAAAAAAAAAAAAGAAGAAGAAGAAGAAGAAGTAGTAGTCCGCTCATTTTCTGGGGGCAATACCTGCCTGCTAATTGTTTATAGTGGAACCCAGCTCTTCAGAGTAAACACAGAAACCTTACTTCGCAGGAAATGCAAACCACATTGGGCATGTTAACCCTAGGCTTTTCCTGGCTCCAATGAAAGCGCTATGATTAGGATAAAACCAGGCAAACTTTAGCCTGCATACGAGCGGGGGTCGAGGAGGTGGGTAAGGACTAAGTGGCCGATGGAGCTGGCCCGCAACAGGCCACATTCCCATTTCCCAAGAGGCCCAAAGACTGGCAAACAGTGAATACCCTAACTCCCCAAAGAGCCAAGTAGCCCACCGCTCCAATCACTACCTCCCACCCCGCTGATCTCCGCCTACACAGATCCGAACCGCTTGCCCTTTGGAAGAAGACAGCAACAGGGCACCCCTCCGCGGGTTTCCAACACCACTCCCCGGGGCGCGCACACGCATCTCAGCCTCAGCCCCAGCTGATCCAGTGCAGCCGTCACCAGGAGACCCTGGACGTCCCTCGCACACTCACTTGTCCAGGACGAAGTAGAGATCAAAGGCTCTTCTGCAGGAGGGCTGCTCCTGGGCGCGCAGCAGCCCCCCGGGACCGCTGAGCGCCAACAGCCACAGCCCGGGGAACAGCCAGCTCCCGAGGCTGCGGGCCCGGGACCGCTCCGCCACCATCCTGCGGCCGGGGGCCTGAGAATCCCTCCCGCTCGCAGTCTCTACAGCTCGGGAGGGTCGCAAAGGTGCCGGGAGTCACCCGGCACGCACTCTGGGGTGGGGGGCGGCGAGCAGCTGAGGCGCCGGCGCCTGCGGCAACGGGACCCACCAGCTGACGGAGGGAGAGAGGGAGGTCCTGAGAGGACAAAGGCAGTCTCCGCCACCGCCGCAGCTGCCGCCGGAACTCTTGACGAATCCCAGTGGAAGCGCAATCCAGTCCTCCCCCTCCCGATTCCGGAGAGTTCCTACAGACAATGCGGGCCCACGGCGACAGCTCGCGAGATGAGTTCCTCTCCGGCCTCGGGCCGAGCCTCCAGCGCCCGCCTCGGACCCGGACCTGGAGCCCACCCCGCCCGGAGGGCTGAAGTCCCCCCGCTGGCGTGCGCTTCGGGACAAGGGGTCCCTGGGACGCGGCAACGGCAGAACAAACTAGGAGTGGAGATCCTTCTCCTCCCGCTCCCTTCCTCCGGCAACCCCAACTCCCTCCGCACTCCGAAACTTTCCTCCCGGTGCTGGACTCTGGCACTGCGCTGACGGGCCGTCCCCTTTAGGGGAGGACGCTAGCTGACCCTGGGACTCCCGGCTGGAGAGAACCCACGCCGAGGCCAAGAGCGCGCTCGGGCCAGGTCTAGGCTGCGTGTGTCAGTGTGCGCCCGGGGACGAGGGCGGGGCCCCAGCTGAAGCCTCCGAGCTACACACGCACACTTGTGGGTTTCTGCCGAGTTGAAGATGACTAACGCTTGCCAGATTTGGGAAAAGGAAGAAAGAGTTTAGAAAAACAAAAGTTCTGTAGAAACTAGACATACCCGTATATCCTGCAGGCCTGGCCTATTTTAGCAGCTGTGCTAAAACAGCCCCTTTGCGTGGTTTACAAATCCAAGACTAAGGATTCCATGGGAGGTGACGGCCTCCTCACTCCTCACTCCACCCCACCCCCTACTACCACACTCTTTATGAACTTCCTCTTTTTTTTTCTAAAGAAACCTGCTTAGTTTTTGGTTTTTTTTTTTTTTTTTTTTTCTAAAAAAAAAGCCAAGCCAAGGAAAGGCCAGAGTGGGGAGTGGGAGGGTATAGCAAGCCTCTTTGGGAGTGGAAAGTTGTACCTCAAAATATTTCAGCCCACTATCATTCCCTGCAAGCTCCAGTTTTGGAGAATTTCAGCTTTGGGCAAGCTAGGTCTCTTTTGCAAAACTTGTGCAAGCACTCAAGTTGGTGCACAAATCCTCTGTCTACTAGTTCTGCTCTCCCTCCCTCCTCTGTCTTCCCCTCACCTCCGTGACTTCCGCCCTCCCTTAGTCAAAACTGGCTTTTAGAACCTACTACCTTTTCATTTGTAACAAAATCAATGCTTTATGTAGTACTTACATATACATCTCTTCTGTTTGTTGCCGTATGTATTTAACTTTTCATTTATTATATTTGATATACAACCAGATATGTCAGCTCTTTGAAGATAAAAATCAATAACTTTAACAAAGATTCACTGAGTGCCTATTATTTGCTAGGCACCATTCCAGAAATGGAGGTTAGTGCACAGAACAAGATAACAAGCCCTTGCCTTCATGAAGCTGACAGTCTGGCTGAAGAGTGAAAGCAGACAATAAGAAATAAATACATAAGCAAGGAAAACATGTCCATATTAGAAAGGTGGCTTGCAGAAACTTAAAATATTGTGATGATAAAGAATGACTGACTCGGTGACTAACAAAAAAGACCCAGTCATTCCAAGAGCTCTAAGAGGAAACACTTGAAGTTACTGCAAAGGTCCATAGACATTAGCTTAGCATATTCAAAAAAGAAAGAAAAAACTGTGTGGCTGGAGCTTTACAGGTAAGATGATGTAAGAGAAATAGGCAAGGGCCAGATTATGTGATGCTTTGTTTACTGAGATAAGGAATTCAGATATTTTATATTGAGTGTGGCAGGAGACAAACAATCCTGAGGTTCATAAATTTGGAAAGGAGAACTTCATTTCTTATAAAGGGTTACAGCTGCAGGCTGGACTTCTTGACAGGCGGGGAAGTGTAGCCTCTGGCAGAGATAAAAAGCAGGCACTCTGAGGGAGGTAAGGGTGGAACAGGAATTTATGCTGAATGAGTTGGCCAAATATACATATTCAACAGGTTATAGGAGGAACTACGAATATTCCTGAAGCAAGGGGTACATGAGCTATGCATATTTCTGAAGCAGGTGGGTTAAGTTTTCACATCAAAGTGAACATGGGACATATACAACATGCATGTTTAGTAAGCAAACATGCTTTTAAACATATAAACATGCATGTTGCCTATGTCTCATGTTCACTTTGAGGTGGAGACTTAACAATTAAATGTATTATATTTAGGCCCTGTATGTCAAAAGGTGAAACAGAAGACATGAAGGCGCTCAGTGCCACAGCCTCTGTAAACCGGCCAGAACCAGTCTGTGGTCAGTGGTCTCTTACCAGGAGAAAGTTATTAAAATCAGTCTCTTGTCCAGTCAAAGCTGTAATTATGGCTCATAGAACAGGGGTAGGTGTGGAGGATTATTTAATTAGTGTCTTGCAGCCAGTAAGATGCAATTGTTTCAATATTGGTTATCTTGAGGCCAGTGTTTGTTTAGATGCTAGAGAAAAAGAAAACCCTTGTGGCAGTTAGAATAGAGTTTATTTTTTTAAGTGTAGTGGTAGTTTGCCTGGCATGGTCTTAGGTCTTCTTTATAATTTGATGTCTTATGGACACAGAGTACATTCTGTCAGCCTTATCATCTCTATTTTAACAAAGGCAAAATGAAATGGTACCTTGGACCATCATCACTATAACAGCTAACCTGAGAGTTACGAATTGATGAAAACTTCAATATATACAGGCAGACCTCCATTTTGAAAATATGCTCACTACAAATGTCAAAGATTGAATGGAGGGTGGCTAACATCTCTTCTCACTCTTTGCCGACTAGTCACTTGGGGATGGAAATTCCACCACTATCAACTGCATCAATCTGCCACTTTTTACCTGATGGAGTGAGGAAGATACTGAGGGGCAAGGGGTTAACTAGATGGAAGATAACTTTCACTTTTGTAAGAAGGAAACATACGTTCCTTCTTTTCACTTTTGTAAGAAGGAAACTTCCGTTCATATGTTTGAAATATAATTTTCAAACAATTAAGCCCTAGAAGAAAGTCCTTAATTAGTCCTAAGACTAATTAAGAAAGTCCTAAGAAAGTCCTTAAAGCACCTTAATTCTGTCCTCCTTGGTTTCATCTTTTGTTGAGGTTCTGACATTCTGATTACTTCTGTAGCCCTCCAGTCTCCAAGTATGTGTTGCCACCTCTCATTTCACATTTGGGTCCAACCCGAATGCATAAATCTCCTTGACCTCCCATAACAGAACTGAAACAGGCTGACATTTTCAGGAAATTTCTATCAACAGCTTATTCAAGTTTGAAAGATTTTTACTCACTGCTGGTTGAAATTGGTTTCCATTTTCAACTTTAATCTTAAGATAGAATCAAAGACATTATATGCCACATCAGCATGTTATTGAATAAAATCTGGGGAAAAAAAGGTATGCTAAAAAAAAGTGACAATTAGTTTCATGTTAGAAGGAGACAGAAGGCAAAGAAATATGAGACATGATCCTAACTATTTACTCTAACCTCCTGAGGAAGTATTTTGAAACTCATATTTGTTGGTTTCCTTTATCCCTAGCTTCTTGACTAATTTCTTGCTCACCTTCTGGGACTTCCCAAGCTGTTCTAAGAATCCACCTTGTCCTAGGCTCAAACTAAAGCAAAACACCTCGAATTTAAAACTCATTCTTCCTCAAGATTCTCAGGCCTTCTGAGAGTACCCCCACTCAGTTCTTCTTCCTTGAGTACAAGGCTAGCAGAGATTATTGACATACCAAAAAATAGTACCACTCTTTTGTTTATCTGTTTGCTTGGGTAAAGAATTCATCCCAGTCCTGAAGCATTTTTCATCTCACTGGCTTGCTCGCATAAGATCTACAGCAAAGCAAAAAAATGGCCTCATCTGGCCCAGACCAATAACTAATCAAATCACTTTCATTTAATAAAAATTAATCAGAAGATCATTAATTACTGGGGCGACCAACTGTCCTAATTTGTCACAGACTGAGGGGTGTCTTCCATCCCATGGACATGGGATTTTCCACACTACAACTAGGGCAGTCCCTGGGATAGTTCCTGGCAAGCAAAACTGTTGGTCATTCTTTTCCTAAGCAATAATGAGGGAAGGTGAAAGCAAAAGCAGACATGAAAATCTCTCCAAGCCGTGAAAAAGAATTGGTAGCAACAGCAGTACTTTCCCTTCTCCTCTATCAGTGAGAGTACTCCAGGAATTGTATCAGCTGGAGAATAGCCAGGTAAGGTTTCAAACTGACTTTTGTACCATGACAGCATGCTGGGACCCTGTTTAACTTTCTTTTTTTTTTTTTTTTTTTTTTTTTTTTTTTTTGAGACAGAGTCTCGCTTAGTCGCCCAGGCTGGAGTGCAGTGGCACAATCTCGGCTCACTGCAAGCTGCAAGCTCCGCCTCCCGGGTTCACGCCATTCTCCTGCCTCAGCCTCCCGAGTAGCTGGGACTACAGGCGCCCGCTGCCTCGCCCGGCTAATTTTTTGCATTTTTAGTAGAGACGGGGTTTCACCGGATTAGCCAGGATGGTCTCCATCTCCTGACCTCATGATCCGCCCGCCTCGGCTTTGACGTCAAGAATGGGAGGGATAATGCAAATTTTTTAAGAGAGAGAGAAAGAGAGACTCTATATTGCATTATGTAGGTAAATAAATCTAAAATGTTTCTCTTTTGTCGAATTATTTGTATGTCCACTGAATTATTTGGCTTTACAATCCATGAATGCCCCCACTCTTTGAAAATTATTATTTGTATTAAATCAAACTGCTAACTCAGTGTTAGAATGTATCACCTTATTAATAAAAATGCTAATGAACCTCAAAACATTTTAAATACAGTTTAATGCAGTTAGAATAGCTTGAGATTGACACCTGATGATTTAAAGTCTTCACTAGACCCCCTATCATTGTCCTTTTTTTCCCTACCTGCAGAGCTCCGATGGACTACATGTTAAATTACATTTAATTACTTATTTACTGGTCTTTTGTTATATTTAACGAATGTTTACTGATACCTACTGTGTATCTGGTAATGTTTTAAACACAAACTGTTTCTTAAGCAGTTTGTATTTTCAATCTCCTATCGCTAATTTATTTCTGTCACCCCATACCCCAACAAATAAACAAACAAAAAGGCAAATAAGCAACAACAATAAAAGTATTCTTTATGTGTAAAAAATTATATAATCTATATTATTTACAAGTAGACATCTTTTATGGCATGCACGACTGTAGACGTGACTCTCCTGGAAGTTGAGTACCACACTGAAAATGATTCATATTCATGTCACATGGGAAGTGATTCATTATATGATGTCTACAGTGATTCAGAGGAAGAAAATAAATTTTCACTACCTGTAAGTGATAAAGCTTATTTCAACTTTTATCAGGTATAGTCATTAAAGAACTAGATTTCCTCAATGTCTGAACTAGCTCCTGAGAGTGAATAAAATGCTTTTGGAAGGTGCGATTGCGTCTAAATTAATATCTGCATGTATGACAATAGGGGGTGCTAACTAATGTTAGAGAATGATTACTAATATCGGCATTTGGGACCAAATGTGTCTCAAACTGAGTTTCTCAGAAACAGACTTGAGATTCGGAGATTTGCATGCAGGAGGTATATTGAGGCATGTAGCAAAGCCTCAACGAAGGGATGAGGGAAGCAGGAATTGTCAGAAGGAAACTTGAACCATGATGGAATTCCAAAGGAGGCTTCAGCCAACCACCAAAGGTAACTCTGGAGCTGTGATAGCCTTTCATAGTTGCCCTGAATTGAGTGAGACAAGCGAGCCAGGGTTTTGTTTCCCCTCATGGATCACTCACTAAATGTGGGCTTCCCCTCCACAAGGGGAAGGCATAACCTTAAACAATGGCAGCTTCTTTTAGCTTGGGGCAGTTATGAGGAGAGTTGTGAGCAGTCAACAGAAAAATCCTGGCTATGGGGAAATTAGTGTTTCAGCCCTGAAGGAGGAATGTAGGTGAGGCAACTACAGCACTTACAACTACAGCATCCAGAATATCCAAAGAAACAAAAAGCCAAGACACCTGGCAGCTAGTTTGATGAAAGTCCTATCTCATGTGCAATGTCAGACCTTCACAACGCAGCTCAGGCTTGGATTGGCATCCTCGAATGCTAAAGTCATGTAACTGCATCGCTTCTCTCATGCCCACTACCTTAGCCTTGGTGCAGGTCAATTTCTCAATTCTCAAAGGAATTACTCTAATAGTATTCTATTCTTCCTATACCTTCTCCATACTTCAATGTAATTAATCACCTGAAGTATAAAACCAATCGTATTAATCACCTACCTAGTTACTGCAATGGAATATGGTTTCCTAACAATGGAAGGACCTCCATGATAGCATTACAACTTAGCTTTGTATCCTTACCTTGAACAAGTCTAGTCCCTTCATATACTTGATGCTCCAGAGAAACCATGAGAGTCACTGTTCCCCTCCTATGCACAAGTATACCTTTTGGATTTACCTCGTATTGTACTCCCATTTCCCTGATACTGTGTTCTAGGTATCAAATGCTATCTCTTTCTCTTGCCTTCCATTCTCTTACTGAACAATTCAGGTCAAAAGCCATTAGGTGGGCCAAGCACTGGATGCTAGGGTGGAGCACAGCTACAGTAAAGTAGTCCAAGCAATGTGCCCAAAGCCAAGCAGGGAAAGGAGAGTGTCCCCATGGTGCAGGGAAGGACAGCCTGGCGTGAAGCATTGGAGGCTGAGAAAGGTGAAGAAAGTGTCTACCTGGGAAGGTGGCCCAGCCTGTGGAGTAGAGAAATAAGCCAGCGAGCAGATTACCTGGAGGTGGGAAGGAGGTGAGGTTTCTGACCATAATTAAGATCAGGAGAACAACACTGTCTTTGAGCTGAGTCGAAGTGGACGCTTTGAGCGGAGCTGCCCCACAGCCACCGATCCCTGCATCGTTTCCTGTGGAACCCTGAGCCGGCTTTGCAGCTTTCCTTCCTTTGTCTCATAACCATGTCTACCAACGAGAATGCTAATATACCAGCTGCCTGACTTAACAGATTCAAGAACAAGTGAAAAGACAGCACAGAAATGAGGTGTCACAGAATAGAAGTCAATGTGAAGCTGAGGAAAGCTAAGAAGGATGACCAAATGCTCAAGAGGAGAAATGCAAGCTCATTTCCTGATGCTGCTGCTTCTCTACTGGAGGAAAACCTCAAAAACCAGGGCACTATAAATTGGTCTGTTGATGACATTGTCAACAGCACAAATAGCAATAATGTGGAAAGTCAGCTCCAAGCTACTCAAGCTGCCGTGAAACTGCTTTCTAGAGAAAAACAGTCCCCCACAGGCAACATAATCTGGGCTGGTTTGATTCCAAAATTTGTGTCCTTCTTGGGCAGAACTGATTGTAGTCCTATTCAGTTTGAATCTGCTTGGGCACTCACAAACATTGCTTCTGGGACATCAGAATAAACTAAGGCTGTGGTAGATGGAGGTGCCATCCCAGCATTCATTTCTCTGTTGGCATCTCCCCAGGCTCACATCAGTGAACAAGCAGTATGGACTCTAGGAAACACTGCAGGTGATGGTTTAGTTTTCCGAGACTTGGTTATTAAGTATGGTGCAGTTGACCCACTCTTGGTTCTTCTTGCAGTTCCCGATATGTCATCTTTAGTGTGTGGTTACTTATGTCATCTTACCTGGACACTTTCAATCGTCTGCTGCTACAATAATCCTGCACCCCTGTTAGATGCTGTTGATCAAATTTTTCCTACCTTAGTTCGGCTCCTGCATCATGATGATCCAGAAGTATTAACAGATACCTGTTCCTGTTAGATGCTGTTGAGCAAATTTTTCCTACCTTAGTTCGGCTCCTGCATCATGATGATCCAGAAGCATTAGCAGATACCTGTTGGACTACTTCCTACCTTACTGATGGTCCAAATAAACGAATTGACATGTTCTTGAAAACAGGAGTTGTGCCCCAACTTGTGAAGCTTCTAGGAGCTTCTGAATTGCCAACTGTGACTCCTGTACTAAGACCCACAAGGAATATTGTCACTGGTACAGATGAAGAGACTCAGGTTGTGATCAATGCAGGAGCACTTGCCGTCTTCCCCAGCCTGCTCATCAACCCCAAAACTAACATTCAGAAGGAAGTTACATGGACAATGTCAAACATCACAGCTGTCCATCAGGACCAGATACAGCAATTTGTGAATCATGGATTAGTCCCATTCCTCACAACATTCTCTCCAGAGCAGATTTTAAGACACAGAAGGAAGCTGTATGTGCCGTGACCAGCTATACCAGTGGTGGAACAGTTGGACAGGTTGTATACCTCATTCATTGTGGCATAATAGCACCACTGATGAACCTCTTAGCTTCCAAAGATACCAAGATTATTCTGGTTATCCTGAATGCCATTTCAAACATCTTTCAGGCTGCTGAGAAACTGTGTGAAACAGAAACTTAGTATGATTGAAGAATGTGGAGGCTTAGACACATTGAAGCTCTACAAAACCATGAAAATGAGTCTGTGTATAAGGCTTTGTTAAGCTTAATTGAGAAGAATTTCTCAGTAAAGGAAGAGGAAGATCAAAATGTTGTGACAGAGACTACCTCTGAAGGCTATACCTTCCAAGTTCAGTGTGGGACTCCTGTAACCTTTAACTTTTAGATCATGTAGCTGAGGTATGTATCTGTTGTGCACTATATTTGGTATTTTGTCTTACTGTCTCTCTGCTAAGAACTCTTTTTAAATGTGGTTTCTTATTGTAGCACTTTTTACACTGAAACTATATTTGAGCAGTTCCAACTGTACATACTGTATGAAGCTTGTCCTCTGAATGGGTTTCTTATTTCTATGTGGAATTTCATATCTTGCAGTGTCCTGTAAATAAACATTAAAGTCCATACTTCAAAAAAAAAAAAAAAAAATTAGGAGGACTTCTGCATGGGGGAAAGTTCACTGTGGAGTATTTGGAGCCCAAACATGGACCTCCATGCAGGCGGTCATTCCCACGCAGGGTGTCAGAGAATAAACAGGGAGAGAGAGGGTCAACACTGGAAGGCAGAAGCTGTCTCAGGATGCCAGAGCATGAGAGGAGTGAGTAAGGCTGTTGCAGCAAAGCACAGGGTATAAGAACCAAAGCATTTGAAGAGGAATTCTGGTCAGGGAGAGAGCCCAGCTGAAGTATGTAAACACAAGCAGGGTAAGGAGAGCTTCAGAACAGGGAGAAGCTTGTCAAAGGAATGACTGACTGACTGACTGACACCCAGCGTCGTGTGTCATAGCACAGGTGGGTTGCCTAGGTGGCAACCAAGTGCAGCGTGTCAGAGCTTGCGAGAGAGGAGGAAAGGCTTCGACATGGAGGGAAAAGGTATGTAAAACCTGAAGCTACAAGTAGAGATTCAAGCAAGATGAGGAGAATGTCCACCCAGGGTAGGAAGAGGCAGCTCATGACTGGGGCCAGAGCCTGAGTGAAAGTGCAAGGTGGTGCTCATGTCAGAACTGAAACAAAATGAGGGAATTTGTGTTGGAGAGGGCAACTGTGGTGATGAGAAATTGGTTCACTCAGGAAGTGCCTTCGTCCATTCAGGCTGCTCTAACAAAATACCATAAACTATATGTCTCGCAAACAACAGAAATTTATTTATCACAGTTCTGGAAGCTGGGAAGTCCAAGATCAAGATGCGAGCAGATTTGACATCTGATGAGGATCTTCTTCCTGGTTCATGGGCAGCCATCTTGTCCTCAGATGGCAGAAAGGACAAGGTAACTCTCTGGGACCTCTTTTAAAAGGACACTAATCCCATTCATGAGGGCTTCACCTGCATATCCTCCCAAAGGCTCCAGCCCAGATACTATGACATTGGAAATTAGGTTTCAGCATGTGAATTTGGGGGAGATGTAAACTTTCAGACAATAGCAAGGGATTAAGTCAAAATAGTATAGATAATGGGAGTTACCATCAGAGAAGAAAGCTGTAAATAATGAAATAGAAAAATCTAGAATAAATCCTGTGATGCTAGCTTGCAATTGGAGATATGTGTGAATTCATATATATAATTACAGATATAGATGTGAGTGTATGTGCAAGTGCAGTAGTCCTTCCCCCTTATCTGCAGGAAATATGTTTCAAGTCCCCCAGTGGTTGTCTGAAACCATGGATAGTAACAAACCCTGTATATACTTGTTTTGCCTGTACATACATACCTATGATAAAGTTTAATTCATAAATCAAGCATAGTAAGAGATTAACAGCTAATGATGAAATAGAATAATTACAGCAATTTACTGTAATAAAAATAAAACAAGGGTTCCCTGAACACAAGCACTGTGATCCCTATACCAGGACAGTTGATCTGGTAATCGAGACAGCTACTGAGTGACCATCAGGTGGGTAGTATATACAGGGTGGATATGCTAGACAAAGGGATGAGTCACCTCCTGAGAGGGATAGTGCAGGGCAGTGTGCAACTTCATCAGGTTACTCAAAACAGTGTGCAATTTAAAACATATGAATTGTTATTTCTGGAATTTTCTATTTAATATTTTCAGTCTGAAGTTGACTGTGGGTAACTGAAACCTCAAAAAGCAAAACCAAAGAGACTGCTACTGCTATGTATATATATGTAAAACAGTATACACAGTATGTGTGTGTGTGTGTGTGTGTGTGTGTGTACATGTATATGCAAATATATAGCTCTGTCTACTTAAATAGCCTGAGAACCACAGCAGCAATGGGCATACCTGATGCTTATTTCTTGGTTTTAAATGTCACTCTCCACTGAAGTGAACTAGGAATTCTTAAAGACGTGCTTAAATTCAAAGTGAGTCAGGAATCAATGAACTTAGAATATCTTGTCCCAGAAAGTAAGAGGTATTCAAAGAATGATGGGGCATGACCAAAAGATGCAGAAGTCAGGTTGAAGAAGCTCCAATCCAAAAAATCTAGGATAATATGAGCACCAAAATGAAACAATTCAATTAGAAAATGAACAAGATATTTAAACATATATTTCACCAAAGAGGATATACACATCTGTATATATACAAAATACTGACTGGATAATTGATTAAATATATATATTCCTCACAGCTCCAAAGACTGGGAAGTCCAAGATCAAGGTACCAACAGATTTGGCATCTGGCGAGGGTTCTCTGCTTCAAAGACAACCCCTGTTGCTGCATCCTCACATGACAGAAAGCAGGGCAAAAAGGCCTGAACCTGCCCCCTCAAACCTTATTATAAGGAAACTGATCCCTTCCCTGAGGAAAGAGCCCTCATGACCTAATCACCTCCCAAAGGCCCTACCGCTTAATACCATCACCTTAAAGTTTAATTTGCAACATACGAATTTTGGAGAGACACGTGCATTCAAACCCTAGCAGTGGGTAAGTGATTAAAGTGTGCTACATCCATGCCATAAACTATTCCTCAACAATGAAAATGAACAAATTATTGATATGCAACAACTTGGGATCCATCTCAAGGGAAGTATGCTGCATAAAAAGCTAATCTCACAAAGTTATATACATTATTATTCCATTCATATAGTGTTCTGGAAATAACATTATAGAAATTGAAGTTAGATTAATGGTTGCCAGGGGTTTTGGATTTCAGGGGAGAGGATGTAGGGGTGGTTATAAAGGGGTAATTCTAGGGAACCCAGTTTAATGGAACAGTTCTGTGCCTTGATTGCTTTCATGGTTATATGAAGTTACACAAGTAATAGCATTGCAGATAACTATACACACATGTAAAACTGGTGAAATCTGAATAAGTTTTGTGAATTGTACTAATGTCACTTTCCCAGTTTTGATCTACCACAGGGGGGAACTGGATGAAGGATACACAGGGCCTTCCTGTGGGTTTTTTTTTTCGTAATTGCCTTTGAATCTCTAATTAATTCTGAATTAAAAGTTTTTAAAAATTAATGGTAATAGAAACAGATTATAATATATTGGGTAAAATAGAAAACCATGATTTCATACTGATGTAAATAAATACATGAATAAATTCAAAGTTTTATATAGAACAGAACACTACATAATTTATCTCCCCAAAATACTTTTGCATGACAAAGAGAAAAAAAGTAACTTCACATAGGATAAGCCTCTCAGATATTATCTTAATCATGTTATCAAAATTGACATCACCAATATTGGTACAAAACTAAGTTATGTTCTGTTTGATTGGTTGTAATGAGAAGAATACATGATCACTTTGGTAATATTCCCGCTATAGTTGGATGAAAAAGCATCATGTATACCCAAACCGAAAGCCATTCTACAAAATAACTGACCTGTTTTCTTCAATGTATCAAGGAAAAACTGAAAAACTGTTTCATATTAAAGAAGACCAAGGCAATATGGCAATTACATGTAATATGTGATTTTGGACTGGATAATTTTGCTCTAAAGGACTTGATTGCGACAACTGGAAAAATATGGTGGTTACATGAAAGAATTCCTTTTTTGATGAAATAACACTGAAGTACTTGGACATGATGGGCCATTATGTCAACAACTCAGTCTCAAAAATGATTCAGGAAACACATTTCTTTGTTCTTGCAATTTTTCTGTAAATTTAGGATCGTTTCAAAATTTATATAGGAAGAGGAGACTAAGGAGTCATGACAACAAAATGTGTGGTTTCCTGAATTTGATTGTGGAACAGAAACTATTTTAGGGGAAGTTTGGCGAAATTATAATAAAGTGATTTTGGTAATAGTATTAACTAGTGCCAATACTATTAGAGTAGCATTGTACCTGTGTTAATTTCTTTTTTTATATTTTTTTATATTTTATTTTATTATTTTATTTTACTTTATTTTATTTTATTTTTTAATTATACTTTAAGTTCTAGGGTACATGTGCACAACGTGCAGGTTTGTTACATATGTATACATGTGCCATGTTGGTGTGCTGCACCCATTAACTCATCATTTACATTAGGTATATCTCCTAATGCTATCCCTCCCCGCTAGCTCCTCCCCACAATAGGCCCCGGTGTGTGATGTTTCCCTTCCCGTGTCCAGGTGATCTCATTTTTCAATTCCCACCTATGAGTGAGAACATGTGGTATTTGGTTTTCTGTTCTTGCATAGTTTGCTGAGAATGATGGTTTCCAGCTGCATCCGTGTCCCTACAAAGGACACGAATTCATCATTTTTTATGGCTGCATAGTGTTCCATGGTGTATATGTGCCACATTTTCTTAATCCAGTCTGTTACTGATGGACAGAGTCTCGTTCTGTTGCCCAGGCTGGAGTGCAGTGGCGACATCTCGGCTCACTGCAAGTTCCGCCTCTGGGGTTCAAGCCATTCTCCTGCCGCAGCCTCCCAAGTAGCTGGGACTACAGGCGCCCTCCACTGCTCCTGGCTGATTTTATGTATTTTTAGTAGAAACGGGGTTTGACCATGGCCTCGATCTCCTGACCTCGTCATCCGCCTGCCTCGGCCTCCCAAAGTGCTGGGATTACAGGCGTGAGCCACCGCACCAAGCCCAGCGTTAATTTCTTAGTTATAACAAATGTACTATGGTTATGTCAGATGTTAATGGCAAAAAGAACTCTCTAGTGTATTTACAACCCTTTTACAACCCATGCAGGAACTCTGTAGTATATTTACAACCCTTTAAATCTAAAATTATCCCTAAATTAAACATTTATTTTAAAAAATTTAATGCTTTTCAGGCTTCAAGTTCCATTTCATGTAGCCAGAATACTATTCACCTTCTAGGCCTATTTCATATATCCTCTCTTCCATATAACTTTTTCAATTCATCATTACTGCTGGTATTATCCCCAGTCCATACCCCCAATTTCAGCCATAAAAGTTTTTGTTTCATTTACATTATAGTACTTTCAGATAGTCATTACCAATCTGTTACTAATTTCTTAAGGAGAAGAATTGTGATTTACTAGAAACATATAATAGAGGTTTTACTAAACATTTGCTGAGCTGTGTTATTGCAGAAGGCTGGAATACTTTTTTGAGTATTTAAATTCTGTCTAAAGATTCTGGAAAGGTGAAAATTCTTTATGAAACCTTACCTAATTGTTTCAGCTCACATTGGTCTTTCCTTTATATTCAATGTATCTTGTAGCTATTCTTCTCATAGGTCCTTGAGATATCTTGACACCACTTGGTTCATAACCCAGTTTTTAAATTCTAGTCATTTTGCTGCCTATCAGTATCCCAGCAGGGGGTGGGGCAGGTAACAAAGAAAGTAGAAAAGAACTGGACTTAAATGGTGGTCACTGTGGATGAATTCATTAATACTGATACAACTCTCCTCTAGGATGACTTTCTGTATGTCAGAGAAAGCTTTAAAATGGACATTTCCTAGACTGCCCTAGAGGTAGATTTCATCATCGTTTAGAATCCACCCATATATACTCATGCCAGATTTTGAATCAGAACCCAATTACATGAGGGTAGAGGCAGGGTATGGAGGGTCTTTTTGCTGCTTCAGAGGCAGTGCATGGCAGAGCGAGCACCTCCTTTGCCAAGGGCTGGAGTGTGGTTTGGGGAGTTGTTCCTGAAATTCAGTCCTCACTCTTCTTCAGCAATCCAAATGACTCTGAGTTATTTATCCTTCTTAATACATTCCTTTCATTTAAGTTAGCTAGAAGAGATTCTGTTTTGAAAGACATTGACACATCTTAAGGTTCTATAATCTCTAGGAACTTTAAATTAGTCATTTTACCAGCAGTTATAATTACAATAAAAAGTTATAAATCGAAGGGAAGAGATAAGTAACTGTATTTTTAAATTATCCATAGCATTCGCTTGATATTATTCCTCTCCTTTGTAAACTTGGATACTCTGGGGTGGAGGCAGGGAAGCAAAATTAGATTTAAAAGGAAAAAGAAGGAGGAGGAGGAGGAGGCAGAGATTCAATAAAATTCTTTGAGAATTTTGCAAGACAAGAAAAAATCTTTTCAGCTACCTAAACACAGAACACAGACGTAGGGATTTTAAATTAAAAAAAAAAAACAAAGAATGAGATTGTTTATAGATAGCAAGAGACAATTCAGAAGGGAAACAAAACAAGTTACAGCTAAGAATGATTAAAATTGCAAAGGATATAAGTAATCTTTCAGTATCCCACTCCAGATTAAACAAATAAATTGAATATTTGTATCTACTTCTAATAGGTTACAATATAGAATAAATTAGAGGAATTTAAATTATAATAGACATGTTTATTTTATATGTTGTGATCATATAAAACTTGGAAAATAAAACTAGAAAGAAATTCAAATGATGATTTGTAGTTTTTTTAAGGTGCTTCTATGTACATTGTCTTTTTAATAAACACATTTTTGGTTTATAACTCGCTATATTTTGATGCTGAGTGAACTGAAAATTTATGGTATTCAAAAGAAGTGGTAAATCTTTGAGGGGATGGATAGCTCAATTACCTTGGTTTGATGATTATATAGTGTATGCATGAACCAAAATGTTACCCATACCCCATAAATATATACAAGTATTTTATATCAATTTTAAAAATTAACAGTCTTCAATCCTAATTCCTCATATCCATCATCTTCCTCAAAAGAAAGAAACAAATAAAAAGACTGAGTTATCCTGGGAATGGTACCTAAATGATGATGGTCCTAGCCAATGCATTCAGGTAAGGGAATTCAAGGTTGGCTATCCTTTTTCCTTTGCCTGAAATCTACCATGGGAGAAGGGCAGCTATCTTAGTCTATTTGAAGTTATTATAAAGGAATACCTGAGGCTGGGTAATTTATAAAGAAAATAGGTTTATTTGGTTCATGGGTATGCAGGCTGCCCAAGAAACATGGCACCAGCATCTACCTAGCTCCTGGTGAGGGCTTTTGTGCTGCGTCAAAACACAGAAGAGAAGAAGAGAAGGTCAAAGAAGACATAAACACAGGCAAAGAGTGTCCAAACCCAGGGGGCGGTCCTGGCTTTGCAAAAACCCACTCTTGCAGAAACAGATCTATTCCCTTGAGAACCAATTCAGTCTTGCAAGAGTAAGAACTCAGTACCTATAACACTAACACATTCATGAGGGAATCTACCCCCAAGATCCAAACACCTTCCACTAAGCCCCACCTCCCAACACCACTGGAAATCAAATTTCCACATGAGATTCGGTGAGGAAAAACAATCCACATCCAAACCATAGCAACACCCTGTAACCCTGTAACTATGTCTTCATCACTTTCAAAAAGAAAAAAAAAAAAAAAATCTCCTTTAGTCTAGGCACTAATTTAAAGACTTTGTAGGCAGCATAAAAGAGATAAAACTTTTTTTTGCTTATTTCTAACTTGTTTATATAACATTTTTAACAGTCACAGTTTGTCTGCTCCAAGATATTTAAGCTTTAGATATTTAACTCCCTTTTTAAGATAAAAAAGTTTGAAATGTAATTTTGCTCTTTGGAGTGACTACCATAAGTACTACAATTAAAAAGATTTTTTATATTTTGGAGGCCTTGTGTTTCTCATGGAAACCACTTGATTAGTGCATATCCAACTTTATTTTAACAGCACATATGGCACATAGATTATCTATCCCAGTTTTCTTGGGAAGTTCTTCGCAAGGAGCAGTAGGAAAGTTGTCAATCCCCAAATGGCCAATGGGTTTCATATGTAGCAAATTTGGCTAGCAAAAATACCAACGTAAGTTCAACAATACTGGACCACAAGTGCCTGAGGATATTTTTTAAAGATTAGTTAATCAGGGGTTTGCTTTTGACCTTGATCTTTATACAGAGTTAACACTTCCTCATCAAACAAAAGTATCTTTAATTTGAAGAAAATCATTTTTTACAAATTTTAAAAATTTATTAATCATTTAATGCCTGCTCTCTGCAAAGCACTGATCTGTGCTTTTGGGAATATACGAAGTCTAGCAAGTGAGATATCACAGTTGGATCTTCTAGTTATTGAGCTAAGCTACATTTTAAAATAACCATAATACCAAGATTGAAATGATGTGATGGAATGCAGTAGGAATTCTCAAGAGGGAGAAATCACTTATAGTTGGAGAAATAAGGGTTTATAGAGGACAGGGAATTTAATCTGCATCTTGAAGGATGGGTCATGGTTTTAAGATTATCACAGGTGAAGGAAAGAAAACACCCTACAAAGAAAAAGCATAACAACTTCCATCTGAGGATGGGAGTTGAAAGGATGGCATCGTTATTTGGGATAGGTAAAAGAGCACGAGTATTTTTTTAAAAAGGTGCACCCCTTTGATTACTTTCTCACCTCTCTACAGTTAATAATAGTATTACCTGTTTCATAGTCTTACTATTGCTTTAATCATGTATTTTATCATGCTTTTTCCTGTATATTGCCATCATACACTTAACAAGCAGCATGACAACATATTACCTTAAAGTTAACCTAAAGACATCTCTTATGTAAACTATATTTCGAGAAACACCAGTCTTCCTACATCCTCCTCCAGCCCCATCCCAGGGAACAGAAGCATAGAGCAGTGAATGTACAGAGTACCTAATGAGCACAAACAGAACCTGAATTTCAGTGGAGCCCTGAGTATGTGAAGGATGAAATAGAAAATAAAACTGACAGACCTGGATAAGGCCCAATCTGTAGGAGCCTGTAGGTCAATCCTGCCTACCACCTGTTTTTGAAAGAAAAAAAAACAGATTTATTATTGGACATAACCGTGCCCATTTGTTCATACATGGTCTGTGGCCACTTTTGTGCTACAGTAGCAGAGCTGGATAGTTGAGGCAGAGACCATGTGGCCCACAAGCCTGAAATATTTACTAGGTAGCCTTTAATTTAAAAGTTTACCAAAGTCTACCTTAGCTAAAAACCTCTTCGTGTGCAAGCATTTTTGTGTAGACAAAATAGATAGAATAATAAATTTAAGTGGTAGAGGGGTTTGAGCAGAGCTGTTCTTTAAGAAGAATCATCAGGTTGCTGTGGCAAGACAAATTAAAGACGAAAGACAAGGAGGAGCTGAGAGCACTGAAAATTATATTTTAAACATGTAAAATTTACTATTATTGTATTGCTTTTTATTTTGTGCTCAGTGAAATATGAAAACCTAGAAGGATCCAAAATTGTACATTTAAAAGCAGAATCAGAAGAATGACACTGAGGGTGGGAAGGCAAGGGGATTTCCATGCCTCAGAGGAGTGTGCGTAGTCTGAAGGTCGGCTGTGCCTGGAAAAGCAGTAGAGACTGGGCGGTGGTTGTACATGAGACTGTGGATGGGAAGGCTGAGACAGAAGAGCACTGGGGGAATCTCATTGTTGGAGCAGTGTCCCACAAGGTCATGACAGTAAATAATGAGCCTGCCACTTCTAAACCAAAGTTTTCAATTCAATTCATACGTTTTACCCACAAGAAAGAAAGAAATTTGATTTTAGTAACAGATACCAGTGTAAATAACAGATACCAGTGTAAACTATATAAATACAAAAGGAAACATCTTACTAAGCTAAAAGGGTCCCATGGAAGCCACAGAAGGGGTCATAAAGGACTTGTGGATGAGACTGGAGTCTAATGCAAGACCCCACACCTGACACTGAGAGGACATTTCCTAAAGATGATATGCTGGGAAAGTTCCTCAAAAGGTGTCTTTCACAAAAAGAGGGGCCCTTTGTTTATGAAGAGTATGACTGGGAGAACGAGATTTACTTTCCAAAAATTCTACTTACAAGCTAGTTTTTTGGGACATCTCAGTTCCCCACAGTACAATATTTGTACTGTTTATGCTGATAATATTCCCATCTCCTCTCTGTCCAAAAGATTTTGCTCTCACATTTACCACAATTAGACTAAGAAAAGGCTGAAAATGACTGTAATTATTTTAAAATTATAGTAAACTTTTTGATTGATAATCTAATGAAATAATAAAGAGAAATAAAATGCAGTGCATGGTCCAACCAACCAGCTGCTGTTTGTGAAATTCTGACCTTGACAAATTTGCATTTTAAAGTCTCATTTGTGGTACAAATGTTAAATATAAACCCAAGGAGCCAAGTAGATCCAAGCATCAATATGTAGAGTCTATTGCAGATAAATTCAATGTACCTTGAAGTGATTAGTTTAAAACTCATTGAATTTCTGATCTTTGAATTAATGCCTTTTTTGCTCATGCATGATATAGTACAAGAAGAATCATGTGGCAGTCAAAACAATTAGCTAACCAACTTGATATCTTCACCATTCATCATTTCCATGACACTTCTATCAAAATGGTTTTCCACCCTGAATTGACAGTCAAAACAGAAGGACTTCACATAGAATTTTAAACTGCATTCATATTAGATGGTATCATAACACAATACCAAACTCACGAGATCAAACAAATAATTTATCTTTTCCCTGATGCAGACTTAAGACATGTATTGTCCCTTTTAACTGATAATTTTTTTACATGAGTAACTTGTAGGAGATAAAGTACATTGACATTCTTTGTACATAAGTTTATGCTGGGATTTAAACTTGTTCCATTGGGAAACAAGGCAAAAAATGTTTTTAAGTCTTGTGGCTTAGTAAGAAATTCAACAGTGTAGACAAAAAAATTATGTGTCTAAAATAAATTTCTGAAGAAATACAATAAAATATTTGCAAACACCCCCTTGCTAAAAGCTGGGAGCTATTCCATTTACAGTTTATGAGGAGGGTGGACCCTGTAATTGTGTCTAATATTTAATATTTAATATTCTTGATCCTAATGATTTGGGCAAAAGCTTTGGAGCTATTTTTTGGTATTTTTTCTCTCCCTTTCTGTCACCCTGTCTTTCTAATTTTGCTGACTTAACACCAGATTTACACACATGTATCTCTAAAACATCTGTCTGTGATCACATATATGCAGATTAATCACCTTCCATGGAACAATAGACACTGGTGTCTACTTGATGGGGAGAGTGGGGATTGAAAAACTACCTATTGGGTACTGTGCTCCCTACCTGGGTGATCAAATCATTTGTACACCAAATCCCAGTCTCACACGATCTACCCATGAAACAAACCTGCACACGTACCCACTGAACCTAAAATAAAATATGAAAGAAGAAAACAAAAATCACATCCCATGCATTAGCCATAGGATGTGGCTTCAGAAAAAAAATTTTTTGCATCCTCTTCAGATTAAACATTTCTTTAGACATCCTTCAACCTGAAGCTCTGTGCTTGGAGCTTCTATAGAAATGAGGTCATCTGATTCTCAAAATTACTTCCTGAAAAAGGTATAATATCTTCTGGCTGAGAGAACTGAGTCCCAGAGAATCAAATGACTTGTACAAGAGTTAGCAAGAACACTGCAAAGCAGGAATTTCAGTGCAAATCTATTGATGGGATGCAGCACGTAGTTTGTTTTTGTTTTGTTTGTTTTTAGGTCTTCCTTGGCCCTTGCTTTACAGGGTCTTCCCAGGCGGGCTGTCACATCACACTGTCAAAGGCACAGCTTCTATCAGGAAGCCCTCTTTACACAGCTCTCTGCTTCTACGATCTACTCGTTTCTGACCTGTTCCCACCCAATTCTTTAAATCACCTTTCCATTAAATTATCCAATTTAAATATTTTCCAACTGTTTCCTGTTGGGAACATGATTGGAATAGCCCATTCCTGAACAACAATATTCAACACTCTGCTAATTCCCAATCCTACATCACATTTCTACCACGCTCCTTCTCACCTCCTCTCTCCCCTGCTTCCACGAAAGTACCCATTCCTTTGTTTCTTGCTCATAAAGAGAAAACAATCTGATGAAAAATACATTCACACTAATATATGCATGATGTAAATATTTAAGGGATTATCTTTCCTTCTATGCCGTCTCTAAAATGACCAACAGTATCTGAATGTATGCTGTCATCACAAATGATATCTAATGGCAGAACACCAGACACCTGTTACAGGTGCCTTAGGGTCAGATATTTTTGCCATGGAGGTTCAAAGGTCTGTAGTTAAGGTGAGGGATTGTTGGCTATGGCTGAATTTCAAAGCTACTTTTATAGCACCTAACTCAGTCTCTCCCTACTTTGAGTCTGGTTGGTGATATAAAAACTTCTACTAGACACAAACTGAGAAGTAATATGTCAATATTAAACAAGAATTAAAAGGGCAAGTTTTGGATGGAAAGCTTCAGGAGGACAGAACTTTCTGTGTAGAATTTTTATATGTGATCTCCAAATCTAAGCACATGGGAAATTTACTAAATTAAAAAATGCGGTAAGATAATATAGTCAAATATTTTTTCAATAAACATATTATTTATCATTTTATGTAATTATGATCTTCCTATGTAATATAAATGATGTCATATGTACATCAATAGAATCTTAAAACTATAATCTCATAAAAATTTCCTGTGGACTTTTTTTTACTAGGCACATTGGAGGATTGAAGACTGAATTGTCTGTACATTATCAAATAATAACCCAAATAAAAATATGCTTCCAGACATGTACAGATGGCTGTTTTATAATCACTGAAACTTAAGAAATGATGAAATATGGTTGGCCTTTAGGTTTCCTGGATGAAGTCTATTACAGGATGATTTAGCATCTGAGGATCCAGAGGATGTATAACAAGTGTTATCACCAAAATAATGTTGGATAAAGTCTTCAGAGCAGAAGTAAGAAAGCAGCCTGGGGCCTTGGGAACCTTCTGTCTGGCCTGTGGCACCGTTATCTGCCACAGTATCTAGTCTGTACAGAAACCTTATTTTAATTTCACTTGGGATCCATATGTTTCTGCCGACCTTTCCTTGCAAAGATGACTTTTTTCCCACATTTTGCTATTTTCTGCTTTCTAAGCATGTGGGTAATTTTTTTTAATTCTTTGGGTTTTGTTGAAGTGACATTTCACTAGCTAAGACAAACAAAGCTTCTACCATAAGGGTAGTGATTAAAAGAGTTTAGTAGTATCTTAAATGTATACACAATATCATAAAGAATGTCACAGACTGTGTATTCTATATTCTGACACTAGCACCTATGCTCCTGATGCCATATTTGTTTAATCCAATAGATCAATCGTCTTTAGCTTCATTCTTATCAAAATGAAGTCAAGTTCATTTTAGTCAATTATTGGGTGTTTTTTAATGTACTTATGAAAATATTAGAAAACCATATGGACACATTACTCATTTTTAATCCTTGCAGAAATTGAGTTTTCAGAATTTCATTTAAAATGTGTAATGTTTATCAAGAAGGCATGCTTGGAATGTGATTTGATATAAGAGAAGGCTTTAACCTCACCAACTGTGTTGAAATATAGCTGGAGAATAAGTGTCAGCAGATGGTCTGCATGAAGTCAAAGGGCACACTTCTGTCAGTGCAGTTTCAGCACCACACAGGGATAAAGGTGCCTTAACCAGCTGACATGGGTATTCTGGTTGGTTGGCAAATACAGCCTCAGAGCTTGCTCGGGGACATCATGCACCATAATTTAATGACAATGGCCATTAAGGTCATCCCATAACTGTGCTCTGATTGCATTTCTACTAACCAATTTTAATTTCCCTGGAAACTTTTTTTAACAAGGGAGAGAATGTAAAAACCAGGTGACATCAGTATTGCAGTTTATCTGGCAGTTACACTTCTCACTGAAAATTAATAAAAATTTCTCACACTGAGTTATAAAAATAGTTACTCATAACTAAATTATTGTCTCTGTCTTGCTTCCTTAGCTATGCTAATGTTTAGGCAATTTCTATAGTTTTCTTTCTTTTTTACCACTCCTCTCCATTTCTTTCTTCTATTTTTTCTCCTTTACTTAGTCCAGGGTAAAACTGAGTCTTCCTCATTTCTTACCTTCTAACAAAGGCAACTGTAAAGAATTATCTGACCTATTCTACAGGGCAATTATGAAAATCAAATGAAAAAATATAAGTGAATATTTGTATAAAATGTAATAGCCATACAATTCTACAATTACAACTAGCACCTAATCAGGAACATTGTAGATAATTAATCCTTTGAATTTATTTATATGACTCCTTGTTCCACAGAGGAGTTAAGGCAAGTCAACAAAAGATTATTTCCCAAATGTATCTCTCTTCTTTCTTGCTAGAATTGGCATTGCTTCTCTTAGTTTGTTTAAGACAAATAGAGAATATAAAGGACAAATGTAACTGCCCTTAGAAGCTTTACTGTTCTTACCCCTCCCCTTCCGTGTATATAGTGTGTGTGTGTGTGCATGTGCACGCATGTGTGTGTGTGAACTCAGAGTCAAATACTCATTCCTCCCCTTACTCTGAGTTAATTTTTCTTCTCATCTTTCACAAAGCATTCTCATAATAGTATTAATTAAACTTACTTTAGTACTCTATGTACTTAAATACATTATTTCACTTAATATAACCCTAAAGGCCTCATTTTTTTTAGTACTTTTTGTGTGCTTGATCTTATTTTTCCATTTACCAAGGTGAGAAAACTTAAGCAACATGACCAAAGTTACAAAATTCATAGGTCAAGAAGCTGAACATTGAACCTAAATATGTTTGACTCGATGGTACTATCCTGATTTCTTTTATTGTCAAATTTTTATAATGTAACACATGTTTATCATTTTTCTACTCCACCCCTAATCTTTGATAAGAGGAAGAAAATGGATAAAGCTATTTTCAAGTATTTTAGGAGCATCTTATATCATCTCTTTATTTCAAATAATATGTAACGCCAAATAACATGTTTATTGTGACATTTCCTGATTTTTCACTAAAGACTACACGCTATGAAAGATGGAAATTTAACTCATTAATAACATTTTTCCTCCCCCATCTTCCCAGAAGATCTCTATTACTAGCAATAGCTGTAAGTCTTTTTCATAGACTTTTATTTGCCCAGAGAACAATTCTACAATCTCCTGCCTTAGGAATATAAATTTGCCCCAAGTGCTGTGGACGTTAAATACACCAAAGGGTTCTGAGGGTCTCATACTTCAGAATGTAAACTGTCATATTTTCCCCATTTGTATTATTGAAATCGGAACCCCTCCTTATAACACTATCCACCTATCCTCCTGCTTTCAGCCACACCCTGCTTTCTCACCTTCAGAAACACCTCGTACTTTCCATTCACGAGCATTTCCAGAGCTCAGCAATTTTAATTAGCTTATCGGTAGGTTGTGTTTCAGCTTTCCTAGATCTGTGAAGTCAGTTGCCATTCATCCATCTTCTTGGCAGCTTCCAAAATTATCAGTTATTCCCAAAATGTACTGGAATGTTAAGTGAGTAATTGAGAAGTGAGGTCATATACTTTGAATTAGCAGGCCAGATCAACCAATGAAAACACACTTGCCCACAGTGTTCTGGGTGTGTTGGCCCCATCCAAAGCTATTTAGGGAATGAGAACATTGGTTGAGAGAGGAAATTACAGATTATCCCATTTCCATTTGTCTATAATTAAATAACCTTATGCAAAAAATCATTTGTAAGAACTATGCTCCCGTCATTCTTATTTCACATAGAATCTTAGCTTGTCTTCTTGCAAGCAATTCCTCTCCCTAAATCACATATTCTTCTTGTCAGCATATTCCCAGTACCTGGCATGCTGCCTGACCTATAATTGGTGTTCAGTAAATGTTTGTGAAATGAATGAGTACTAAGACCTATCCCTCAGTTAGAGGTTTAGTTCAGTTTAGCAAGAAAGATCTGGGGGTTATTGTCATTGTTGTTTTCAAACGGAGCTTTGTTGCACTGCATCGATATTAGCAGTACGATTATAGAGAACAGGAATGAAAACCTCATGAGAAAATTCCCTGTACTTCCTTGTTTACAAGTATCACAAAATATGAATCTTTCTTAAGATATTTTACATGATTTTTACTTTAGATGGTGTCTCAGTCCATTTGGGCTGTGATAACAGAATACTATAGACTAAGTAGCTTATAAACAACATAAATGTGTTTCTTATCATTATAAAGGCTGAGAAGGCCAAGATCAAGACACCAGCAGATTCAGTGTCTGGCAAGGGCTCACTTCCAGGTTCATAGATGGCTACTCTCTCACTGTGTCCTCATATAGTAAGAGGAGTGAGGGAGCTCTCTGGGGTTTTTTTTGTAATGGTACTAATCCAATCTAATCACCCCCCGCCAAAAGCCCCACCTTTCAAATGCCATCACCTTGGGGCTTGGGATTTCCACACTGAATTTTAAGTAGACACAACATTCAGTCTATAGGAGACAGAATCTGGAAATTCAAGACAAGAGGAAAAATACATGTAATGTGTAAGTGTTTCATATTTGAACCTTATCCTCAAACTCAGATATTCAAGAATTTCATATTATTTATTTTGTTCTAACTAGTGAATTTCTACTGCAGCAGAAAGTCCCTGGAGTGATAAAACCATTTCAGTTAATCCTGTGACTCCCCCATTCCCTTTTCTAATATTTATCTACAATTATAGGGGTTTCCTCAGTGACCAGGCATATATATGTATATCTGGAACCAGTGGAGGGAGAACAAGCAGAATCTGGTCTTCAGTGTCATCTGTTCATATGCCACATGCCAACCAGCATTATTCTGAAAGAAGGGAGGGAGTGGAGGATTAATTTAGGAGAAAGGATGGTGGGAAGGAAAAAAGAATACAAAGAAAAACTTGATTAATATCTCAGAAATATTATCTCACTCTTTTTAATTAGAATGCCGTATTCCAGTTTTTATTTTATCACATCTCTACCCAAACTTCTTCCTTGTTCTTATTCGTCTTTCCACAAGCTCTCTGCACCCCATTTCCATTTTCCCCAGGGGCTGATTTCGCCCAGCTCAGGCTGTCTGTTTCTGTCTCACAGTTGTCCTGCTGCCAATAGGGTGGGATGACCAGGCTGGGCCAAGCTATCCGGATAATGTCATTCCTGGCAGGAAGAGAGATTTGCAACAGTAACACACATTGCGCCTTCCTCACATTCCGGACACTCCCAGGAATCATGCAGGGCCCACTCACACAAATTTGGCTCTCCGGTTCATTCATCTGGCAGCCAAGACCCATAAACTAAATCTGGTTTCCAGCAACAGCAGTGGTAACATCAATATCAAAACTGGTTTGGTGCATTCTACAAATATAAAAATTTGCTTTTTTTGGCTTTGACAAGTACTCCTGCAAGCAGTGTTTCTGGAAACCACCCCCAACCATTATTTTTACTGAGAATTGAACTTCTTATGAATCATAACAATAATAACAACTGACATACAGTAAGCACTTTTCTAGGCTTAGGCTAAATATTTTACATACCCTCTCTCTCTAAATTCTCATTACAATCTCATCTCCATTTTACCAATAAAGAAATAGGATTTGGATGGGCGCAGTGGCTCATGCCTGTAATCCCATCACTTTGGGAGGCCGAGGTGGGTGGATCACCTGAAGTTGGGAGTTCGAGACCAGCCTGACCAACATGGAGAAACATCATCTCTACTAAAAATACAAAATTACCTGGGTGTGGTGGCGCATGCCTGTCATCCCAGCTACTCGGGAGGCTGAGGCAGGAGAATCGCTTGAACCAGGGAGGCAGAGGTTGCAGTGAACGGAGATCACACACTTCACTCCAGCCTGGGCAACAAGAGCAAAACTCCATCTCGAAGGAAGGAAGGAAGAAAGGAAGGAAAGAAGGAAGGAGAGAGAGAGGGAGGGAGGAAGGAAAAAGGAAGGAAGAAAGGAAGGAAAGAAGGAAGGAGGGAGAGAGGGAGGGAGGGAAGAAAAAGGAAGGAAGGAAGGAAGGAAGGAAGGAAGGAAGGAAGGAAGGAAGGAAGGAAGGAAGGAAGGAAGGAAGGAAGGAAGGAAGGAGAAAGGATTATACAGAATAGTTTAGCTACTTGCTTAAGGTCACACGACCTGCAAATATTGAGTCGAGAATTAACCCAGAATTATGCCAGACCCTGAACTCATATATAGATGAGGTACAGGTGTACAGGTGTCTTTTTGATATAATGACTTCTTTTCCTTTGGGTAACTATCCAGTAGTGGGATTGCTGGGTGGAATGGGAGATCTATTTATAATTCTTGAGAACTCTCCATACTGTTTTTCACATAGGTCATACAAATTTATATTCCCACCAGCAGTGTATAAGCATTTCCTTTTCACTACATTCGTGCCAAAATCTTTTTTTTTTTTTTTTTTTTCAGCTTCTTAATAATGACTATTAGGGACCGGGAGCAATGCTATCATCCCAGCACTTTGGGAGGTCGAGGTGGGTGGACTGCTTGAGTCCAGGAGTTCAAGACCAGCCTGGACAACATGGTGAAAACCCAGCTCTACTGTGGTTCCAGCTACTCGGGGGGCTGATGCAGGAGGACCTCTTGAGCTCGGGAGGTGGAGGTTGCAGTGAGTCAGGATCACACCACTGCACTCCAGCCTGGGTGATGGACCAGGACCCTGTCAAAAAAAAAAAAAAAAAAAAAAAACGGCCATTGCAGTTGGGGTAAGGTGGCATCTTATTGTGGTTTTAATTTGCATTTACCTGATGATTAGTGATGTTGAACTTTTTTTTATGTTTGTTGGCCATTTGTATATCTTCTTTTGAGAAGTGTCTATTCATGTAATTTGTCCACTTTTTGAGGGGATTACTTGTTTTTTTTTTTCCTGGTTGGCTTGAGTTCCTCATAGATTCTGGATATTAGTCCTCTTTTGTATGCATAGTTTGCAAAGTTTTCTCTCATTCTGTACGTTATCTGTTTACTCTAATGATTATTTCTTTCACTGTGCAGAAGCTTTTTAGTTTAAGTAGATTTCATTTGTTTATTTTTGTTTTTGTTGCATTTGCTTTGGGGTCTTAGTTATAAATTCTTTGACTAGGCCAATGTTCAAAAGTGTTTTCTTTGGTTTTCTTCTAAAGTTTTTATGGTTTCAGGTCTTAGATTTAAGTCTTTAATCCCTCTTTAGTTGATTGTGTATATACAGACCCTGAACTCTTAACCACATCATATTGGCCAACTAAATTGATACAGAATTTGTGAAATAATCTGTAACCTAAAAGACGATATCAGCAAAATCAATGTACTAAGAAAAAGAGAAAATTAGATTTGTATCAATTGCTCCAGTTTAAAAAAACATTTATTTCTCAATGAAAATACCAGCATAGATTTATAAATAACACTGAAACATATCCTAAAGATTTATAACTGTCACAATGATGAAACTAGTAACCGGAAAACCAAAAACAAAACAAAATAAACAAAAAACCTATTTCATTATATTTCCACCTTTACTCCTTTTTATAATTTTCTCCTCTTGGTACTTAGGGAAAAATACTATGGATATGTTCTTACCGTCAGTTAAATTTTAAAAATAATAAAATAACTGTGGAATGTGCATTTTTTTTATCCCCACGCTATGAAAAGAAACCCTGAGGTAGTTGAACCACCACTAAGCCAGGAATTAGAAACTACATTTAGTGAAAACTCAACCACTAACTGACTATGAAAACTTAGTAGACACATTGCTTAATCTCTCATAACTAAAAAAACATTCTGCAAAATCAGAGGGCTGGACTGAACAAGTTTGCCAGTTCCTTCAAGCTTGAAAATTCTATTACTTCAATTATGTGGCTCAAATTACCAACATCCCTTTTCTGAACTAACAGGCCCAGAGGGAGTTCTTAAAGAAGAAAAACATATCAGGAAATTAAAAATAATTAAGAATATCATTAGAGATTAAGCCCAAAGTTCTACATTTCTAAAAGATCAGTAATTCTACTCTCTCAACTGTTGATGTCCTATAAATTCAGTTGAAATGACCCAATAATAGAATTTTTATGTAATCAGGGGACATTTATCTTAAATATCCCTCCACCTCCTTTATAGTACTGTCTTATTTGTTCTCATATTGAACATAATTTACTCCAAAAGTAAATGGAGTAAATTTTCTCTGACATCCTCTGGAAAAAAGATAAATGTATCCCTTATGCGCCCTAGTACTCTGTGCATTCCCTGATACAGATTTTTAATGATTTATTGTGATATGAATTGACTCTTCTTCCAATAATATCATAAACTCCATCTGAGAATCTTTCTGTTTTTCTCACCAACACTTACAACAGTTCCTGTCACATCATAATTGTTCAATAAATGTTGACTAAAATTTTCTGTAGTGTAATTTCCTCATTTTAGAGATGAGAAAATGGGGCTCCTGGACATGAATGCTAAATGCCAGTAAAGAGCTCTTTCCAACACACACCACTGCCTCTCAAACTTTGAAGTATATATTATATATTTTCAGAGTAACTTTAAGTAGAAATAGGCATGATAATAATCATAAGATGCAAATATGATAAGATATATGTGGAGTTTAAAAATCTTGCTCTAAATAAATACGAGCAGAAAAGTTTCTGAATTGCTAGCTGTGATATATAGATATAATCAAATAAGTTGGTGACAATTACTGAGCTTTTAAATTAGATCATAACCATAACCACTTAACATAACATAGATGTTTACCTCCAGGTCATGGCAACAAGATGAGAAAAAACTCAGAATTATTGGACTTAGAAGGAAAGAGAAAGTTGGAAACTTTTAACATCTAGTTAATAGATGGAAAGCAATAATTTGTAAGCACACACACACACACACACACACCACACCACACATACACACATATACAACTCTTTTAAAAATATTCACAGGTATACATGTGCATTATACAAAAATATTCTGCCTAGATAAACTCTATAAAGTTATAAAAGATTAAATGAGTCATCAATATAGGTCTACTGTGACTCAAACACTATACACATGATTTTATTCCTAAATCTGACTCTGACTCATTGAATCATTTTGAGTACTTAAGTTCCCAGAGTCCTCCACAGGCAAAGCGTAAGAAACCAGTGCCCATTTACTGATATAGAGCCATCAGCCCACCTCCAAAACTGAAGGGAGAAGAAGCCTGGAGTGGAGGATAAGGAAGATAAGATAGATATTAGGTTGGTGCAAAAGTAATCACGGTTTTTGCCCTTAAAAGTAATGGCAAAACCCGGGATTTGTTTTGCACCAACCTAATGTCAAGAGAAAGAAGACTAAAAGAAAGCAGAAATGGGTCCTCAAACAGAGCCCAATTCCACAGCAGCCACCTGGGGCCCATAAGAAAGTGCTATGGGAACAAAAGCCAATGTTTTAAGGATGGCAGAGTAAAAGAGGAAAAAAGGGTTTTGACTATCACTTGAAAATGTTCTTATGATTCAGTATAGTTTACTACAACAGAAGAATTCATTGAAGAGAAGTGATTTATATTCTAAAATCAAACTATGTAAATCTCACTAAAAAGTTTTAAATAAGCACCTCACACAGATAGTTCATTTACAATCTAGCATTCATATATACTTATAACTAACAACATCTAACTGGTAATTACCAATGTTAGTAATTTGTATAGTAATTAAAGTATATTAATTTTTGTTTTTGTTGCGTTTGCTTTGGGGTCTTAGTCATAAAGGGAAACTTCTTTCCTATTTCTTTTTAGAATCCTTCCTTTCTTCTTATTTGCAAATCATTGAAAAGTTGTCTCTTTCAAAAGCTTTTGGAAGGAGAACAAACATACCTCTCCCCGTGTAAACAATCCAATAATTTGGTTATAAAAATGTATCCCATGCTACCCTGAAATTCACAAGTGCCAAGGTCACTAGGCTATGTAACCAAGTGTGTGTATCAAAGGCAAAGGGTTTATATTAAGACAGAAAAATATGCCTTCCACACTGGAGATTTCTTATAAATATTTAGAATATTATGAAATAGTGTATCTGCTTTGATTTAGATGGTATAAATCAACTTACAATAATAAAAATAGGACAACTGTGTATTTGTATGCAAAACAATGCTTGAAAAATAAAGACTAATTTTTTTTTAAGAGGCAGAGCCTCGCTATATTGTCCAAGCTGGTTTCCAAGTCCTGGCCTCAAGCAATCGTCTCTGCTTAGCCTCCTGAGTAGCTGAGATTACAGGCATGTGCCACCATGCCCAGCTATAGATGCTAGATTCTTTAAATTGTATTCTTTAAAGTATAAAATATGTATCACTTTAAAATATGCTTCAGTTTCAGCAAGGTAAAATAAACCATCAAAACTTGAGAGATCCTTTAGATCACTTTATAAAAAGAAAACTAGCAGATTATGTGACTAAAAGTGAAAGAACTCCTCAATTAATGCCTATGTAGAAGATTTTTTAACTTTAATCACTAAAGCAAATGGCATGGCCTAAGTTCGGGTTATCGCTTCTTTAAGGCCATGCTATCCACTTCACCTAATTTGACTTTCTGTGCTTATTAATCTCAAACCTTGAGGGGATTCTTACTCAAACTCTGTCTCTGCTTCTCTGCTCTGTCTTCCCCACAGCTGGGCTGGGCGTATTTTTTGTTGTTGTTTTTGCATTTTTAGAAAAATGTACCAAATGAAAAGCACTGCTTCCTTCTCATTGCTGTTTTATGAAATTTTCAGGTTATAAGATTTTCCTCTAAACTTCTGTTGAAGAAAGAGGAATCCTTAAAAAAAGAAGTGATCACTCCTTCACCAGGAGTAGGTATGGCAAGAAATAATAACCCAAGGGAGAAAAAGTGATAAAAAACAACTGCTTATAGTGGTGTTTGGAGAAAATTATGTAAATATTTATGCAAAGACAGCTTTGCAGAACACATCGAGCTGCATTAGAACTGCTCGTGCCAGTGTGCACAGGCAGCCTCACAGTTGGATCAACAGCCTGAAAAGCAGATGTGCCAATTTCCTGTATTTGATTATGATGATTCCTAATTATGCCAAAGCTGTGGCAATGTCCTTCCCTAGAATGACTCTTAATTTTGTTTTGCTAAACCACACACACAACCGTTTTGGATGTGTAATTCATTGTCACGTTAAGTCTATGAAATACTCATTTGTTTGCTTAATAGTTCTGAAGACAATAATTCACAGGGATGCTTTCTGTTAATTTTTGTACTCTCAAGCACACAGAGGAAAAAAGAAAGAAAATATGCATAGTGATATAGCCATGCTGTTTAAAATCAGTGAGGCACAGACTTTCCCACCACTGTCTACAAATTAAGGGAATACTGTTTTATGGTTGTTCTTCAAAGGCCAGTTTTCTCATTTCACTTGTTTACATTTACAATGTCACTACCAACAACAAAAAGAAAACCTCAGCATTGGCCAGGCGCAGTGGTTCACGCCTGTAATCCCAGCACTTTGGGAGGCCGAGGAGGGTGGATCACCTGAGGTCAGGAGTTCGAGACCAGCCTCAACATGGAGAAACCCTGTCTCTACTAAAAATACAAAATTAGCTGGGTGTGATGGTGCATGCCTGTAATCCCAGCTACTCGGGAGACTGAGGCAGGAGAATTGCTTGAACCCGGGAGGTGGAGGTTGCGGTCGGCTGAGATTGTACCATTGCACTCTAGCCTGGGCAACAAGAGGGAAACTCAGTCTAAAAAAAAAAAGAAAAAGAAAAAGGAAACCTCAGCATTGTTTCTGATTAGGCATGAACCGTAAGTTGTAGAAAACTGGTAAGAACCATATCAGATGTCAAAATTAACAAATAGTTTGATCATTTAGGTACATAGAACTTAATAGTATGATAGCTGAAGGGGTAAAAAGCAAAATGTGATTAATTAATAGAGCCATAAAACCTTCCATAAGAGCCGTGTATGCTTATAGGAACATTTGCTAACCAAGACTTTAACAGATACATTATTTTGCAGCTCTGATCCCCCAATATTCATATTTGCAAATATTCATATTTGCTTTATAATTTAAAATGTGCTTTTCACTTATAATTCCTTTTTACTCTGTACAACAATCCTATAAATTCAATACTGTTGATATTTTTATTTATAGATGTAGAAATGATTTCAAAGAGGTTATATTACACGTTCAAAGTAAACAGTAGAACAAGGACTTAAGCTTTGACCTGTATGTAGATCATCAATCATTTATTAAGTACCTATTTGTTAACTAGGCTTGATCTATATGAAAGTTAGTGACGGGACAAAGCTTAAGTTTGGCACCCTCCCATTTCAGACTTTTAATGAACTGAAATGGCATGTCTCTCTCTCTCAGGGCTCTAGTGCCTTCCTGCTGCTCCATGTATGAGGAAGAAACTTAGGCCCTTCTAAATCGGGGAGTGACCCATGCTTTAGATATTTCTGTCCAGTTTTCTCTAAATTCCATCTACTTTTCCTATTCATAAGCCTAATCCAGATTTCTTCATTGTGGAGAAACTTAGAGAACTTGATTGTGATTTGCACTCAAATGTAAGCTTGATGAAGAAAAATTCTTCCTTTTCTTTTATCTTACATTTCCAACAGAACCTCTAATGTGGACCTGGAGATACTGTAGGCTTAGTACATTTTTGTTAAATAAATGTAGTTGTAGTCCATCCTTAAACTCACAAAGCTGGCTACCTGCCTGTCTTAATTTTTATTTTTAAACAAAGTACATTTAGAAGAAAGAATGCAATATACAAAATTAAGAACTTAATGTAGGAGTTGAGAATATATAAAAAACCAAAAGAGGCTGAGATAAGGGCCTAGATAGATGTAGTTTATACGAAAAATATTCTCTAGAAGCAGGGATGAGGAAGTGTGTGGAGCAAAAAAAACACCCAATGTAGAGTTTTATAAGCAAGATTGCCATTGCAGGTGATAGGACCTTGACTCCCTCAAAATATCTTAACAATGTACAGAACACATTCCAGACTGTCCAGTGACAAACAAAAGGTTGAAGGATTCATCTGTGAGCTCCAATGATGGAGGGCCACCATCACAGTGTTAATATCCCTACACTTCCAATAGCACAAGCAGGTTCCCAAAGCTTTGTAGAAGGCCCTGACAAGGAAAGTAGAAAGACAGGATAGTGGATACTATTAACACGAAATGAGTCTGAACTTACATGGAACTAAACGTGGCAGCCGCAGCTAAAATTTAAGGTTGGTGGAGAGGATGTGACACAAAGAACCAAAGGCATCTGCTCCACCAATACAAAAGAAAATCAAAAGATATTAGTGGTATAATTCTTCTAGTTACTGAAACTAGAAGAAATTTCCAGAATTCTTGGAATTCACGAAGAAGACTATCTTCTGATCACTGAATTAACCAAATATCTCAAGCATTGTTACTTCTCTTTTCAGCTATTCACCAAAGTTGAATGGCTCCAAAAAATCAGTTCAAACTTAGAGAAATGCTGCAAGCTTACCAACAGGATTCTTAAACCATATGTTCAAGCAGAAAAGAGAAATCCAGGGTATATTGTCAAATTAACTTCCACCTGAAGACTGAAACATAAATTTAGGAATAAATAAGATGCAAAATCTAAAATAGTACTTTTCGGGCATGCAATCAGCTATAGCATTTTATGAAGGATTGAGAGTGTGTAACATTTGGATACTAAACTAGAATTTATTTTAAACATAGTACATTTAGAAGAAAAACTACAACATATAAAATTAAGAACTTAATGTAGGACTTGAGAGCACATTATATAAAAAAGGAAAATAATCTTTTTCATTTAGAAGGAATCCCCACATTACTTAAATCTGAGAAAGGTTAACTTAGGCTGTAATGTGTACCCTGGACCAATTTCCCTACCAGCTTTTAAGAAGACCATGAAGGCTTAGGGTAGATTTACATGGTTCAGGTAACTATTACATACAAAACCATTACATGCAAAATTTCTGGATGCTGCAGAAATGATAAGGTGAATAAGTCAAAGTATCTGACATAAGGAAACCTACACTTAGTTTGGAAAATAAATCTCTTGCTTTTGTACTAGTAGTACAGTCAATGCTTTATACTTGCTAAGTAAAAGATGAGGGAATAATCCGTAGGAAGCAGATAATGCTATGAACTTGGTTGTAAAACATAGCTTCATAAACAAAATTAAATTTGGACTAGGTATAGAAGAATGAAAAGAATGAAGATTTGGAAGACAGAGGAGAGCTTTTCAGGCAGGAGAAACCTAAATCTTACTGTTGAACAAAAATCTTAAAAATAAAATAAAAGTTTAAAATAAATAAGTGAGTAGAAGTGCATCCCTGGAGCATTAGATAAATTTTTCTCACAAAATGAAAATATATTTTGAGGAAAAAGGGAACATAAGATTGGAAAGCTAGATAGGAGTCATATTTAAGAGAATTGTGAATGCCAGCACTGAAATTTAAAGTTTAGTCTCTGGACAATAGTCATTGAAGATTTGGGGTGGGTGGTGGAGCGAGAGGAAAAATATTGTTTTCAGAATGTTGGAACAATGTCAGTGATGGCTAAAAGGAAAAAGATCTTTTGTAGTCCAACTTCAAATGATCCCAAAATCTCCAACTGAATTAAAGGCATAGCAAAATGTCTTTAATTTGAAAAACAAATGTAAATCCTCTCTGGAGAAAGATACTCTTTCTCAGGCCTCAAATTATGTCTACAACGTTTCATATACAATGACAGACATGCAATTTAAATTAATAAGAAAAAAGCTACAACCTAATCAAAACAAGACAAAACAAAAACATGAAAAAAATAAAAGGAGAGCTATGGGATGCCAACAGAAGCTTTAAAAAACTATGTTTGATAAGTTAAAGAGAATAAAAGTATTTTGACAGGGAACTAGAATTTATTCTAAACAAAGTAACATTTTAAAAAGAAAAAATGCAGTAAACAAAATTGAGAACTCAATGTAGAGTTTAGAGCAGATTATATAAGTTGAAGAGAAAACTAACGAGCTAGAAGGTAGATCAGAAGAAGAGATTCAGAGAGAGTAAAAAGAGACAAAAGTGTTTAAAAAAGAGAAAGAAAAACATATTAAAATCATAGAAGAGTAACAAATAAATATCTAACATATGTATAATTGGAGAACCAAGAAGGAAAGGAGAGAGATAATCAGGAAGATGAACAGAAATGTTGGAAGCCAGAAGAACATAAGATGACTTCAAGCTACTGAAAGAGTTTGACACTAAGGAAAAATATCTTCCAGATACTGAGGAGAATTAAAATTATTTTAAGACAAATATAAACAGAGGATGTGTTGATTTCAAACCCATATCAAATTTTAGGAAATTCTAAGGAGTTTTCTTTACACTGGGGAAATATCATCCCAGATAGAAATTCAAAAATGCAATATGAAAATAACACAAATTGGCAAATGTATGAGTAACTCTAAATAAATATTAACTGTTCAAACAACAATAATAATAATGTCTTCTGAAGTTTAAAATTTACCAAGAATGTAAATAGATGGCAATATAGCATAAAAATTGTGAGGGAGATAAATGGAATTAAAGTGTTCTAAGATCCTTCTATTATTGAGAAAAAGAAAGTACTAATTTATATTTATTTGATAATTTAAGGATGCACACTAATTTCTAGGATAATCACCAAAAGATAATAAAACAATGCATGACTTTTAAGATAAGGCAGGGGGAAAAATAGAAAAATTGGAAAATCTTGAATGAATCCAAAGAAGAAAAGAAAAAAAAAAAAGACAAAAAGGAAAACTAGACCAGTTGGGATGAATAGAAAACACACAACAATATGGTAGATGTAAACAAAAATATATCAAAATTGAATTAAATGTGGCTAGCTTAAATGTTCCAATTAAAAGATAAGGATTATTAGAATAGAATTTATAAAACAAAACTCAACTACCCACCTACTACAATAGATAATGCAAATATAAGGACAGATAAAAATGGGGGAAGGGAGAGCATCAGGATAAATAGCTAATGCATGCAGGGCTTAAGGCCTACGTGATGGGTTGATGGGTGTAGCAAACCACCACGGCACAAGTTTATCTATGTAACAAATCTGCATGTCCTGCATATGTGTCTTGGAACTTAAAATTAAATTAAATTAAATTTTTAAAACAGAAAAAATTGAATGTATAAGAATAAAGTAAAATGAGGTATATATTGCAAATACTAATCAAAAGAAAGCTGATATCCCCATATTAATATCAAACCAAGTAGATTTTAGGGCAAAAAGCAATATTAGGACTCAAGAAAACATAATAATAGAAAAAGCTTAATTCACTAAGAAGATCTAGTTCTAAACATGATAAGCAAAAATTGAGAGAATTAAAAGAAGTAAATCTACACTCATAGTGCAATATTACAGCATACTTCTCTCCAAAAGTAATAGAATATGCAAATAGAACATTAGTAAAGATATGAAAGACTTATCAACATGAATGACAAAATAATCTAATTTTGTCATGTAGTAGATGCTGCATGCAGCAATAGCAAACTACATATTCTTTTCAGATACCCAGAGAACACTGACAAAAAAGGACCATATGCTGGGACATAAATTGACATTGTGTACAAAATATGTTCTTAGGCCACAATGAAAATAAACTAAAAACCTATAATATTAATTAAAAATGATTACTGGAAAAATGTTTATGTGTTTGAAAATTAATAAATAAACTTCTAAATAGTGAAAGGGTTAAAGAAGAAATTAAATTTTGAAATTAGAAAATATTTTAAATGCACAATAGTGAAAGTACTGCTTGTCAAAATTGTGGGATACAGCTAAAGCTAAGTTTATGATCTTAAATAAATATTTTTTAAAACCATAGTTGAAATTCAATGAGGTACACATTCATTTCAAGAGAAGAAAAAGATCAGCCCAAAGAAAATGAAGCATAAAATTGATGAAATAGCGAACAAACACACCATAATGAGGATCAGCCAAACCAAAAGTTGATTCTTTAAAAACAAGGCACAGCATATTGAAAGGGCATGTGAGGAAAGGGAAAAAAATAACAGTAGTCACAGATTTGGCTAGCAGGAAAATGAAAAAATTGATATCAATGTTTCATCTTTAAATGACCTATAAAACTGACAAAATAAAGATTTTAATCATTACATGTTTAATCTTAAAACCTGATACTCTTGCTTCTGGTCTAAGCTCCTCCAGTCTCTCTCTCTCTTCATCTCATTACTGTCAGTGGGATAATCTGAAATTCCTCAGTGATGCACTTTGCCTTAGCATGGTTTATGAAGCCCTTAATGGTATAGTAGTCCTTATCTATCCAGTATCATTTTCCACTACCCTCTATCCTGCACTTCATATCTCAGAAATAACTACTTGTAGTTTCTGAAACACATTCATGCTTAATTCTACTTGCAATTTCTTGTGACATTAATGGGAAATAAATGATATTCCCATTTAACCAACTTGTATTAGTAGCTACCCTTCAAGAAGATATTAAGTATTCTCATTGTGGTCTTTCCTGATGTCCCACCTACACCTAAGTAAATACACTTTGCTTTGTGTTCCCATATACTCCTTGTTCACACGTCAACCATAACATGTATCCTACCATTTTATAATTATTTAAACTTTGACTTTCTCAAGTATTTGTAAGAAGCCTCAAATTTTAAAACTCCATCTCTAGGACTTTAATAATTGTGAACACAAATAATTGAAAAAATATGCACATCTACTGAAAACCTTCTTACAAAAGACAGACCACTATCCTCTATGTGATCCCTCATAGAATGCCTAATTTTTTTTAACTACTACCATGCAAGCTTCAGAAGGCAGGATGTTTTTAAATTAGAGGCCATTACATTATAATCCATCTGCCAGCACCATTTTTTAAAATTAATTTAACCCTTTCTTTCATTATGTGATCTTATGTCTAACATCCACTGCTGATCAAGGCACTTAAATAAACTTTAAAGTAGCAACCAGGTTGTCCTGCTAAGTTCTGAAGCTATAACTCCACAGGCACACAGGTAATTACCCTCAAATTACTTAAAGTCTAGCTTGAAGGCATGCCATGATGAGAACCACACTAATTAATAGACCATGTATCTGCAAGACCTATGCACCTTGGTTTTGGGGGGAATAGTCTTGGTTTCAGTTAGTCTCTTCTATTACCCCATAAGTACATAACAATCTGTTAGAATATATGTTTCTTTATGTGTGTTTGTGTCTGTATACCTATATAAAATATATGTATACACACACACACATAAAAATAGTCATCCATCTCCTACCTGTTATCTGTCTATCCTTCCCTAAATGTTTCAAAAAAAAGATGTTAAGATGAATTGTGAGAATAAATATAAAATATTTTCAACAAAAAGTGCTGGAACAACTGAATATTCACATGTAAAAAAAATGAATCTCGACACAGATGTTATACCCCTTACAAAAATTCACCCAAAATAGATTATAGAACTAACTGTAAAACACAAAACTATAAAATTTATTGAAGATAACATAGGAGAAAATCTAGATGATCTTTGGTTTGGTGATGACATTTTAGATTCAACACCAAAGGCATAATCCATAAAAGAAAGAATCGAAAAGCTGGACTTCATTAGAATAAAATAATTTCTGCTCTGTAAAAGACACTGTCAAGAGTATAAAAAGAAAAGCCAGAAACTGGAATTTGCAGAAGGCAAATCTGATAAAAGACCATTATCCAAAATATATAAAGAACTCTTAAAACTCAGCAATAAGAGATCACTCAATTACAAAATGAACCAAAGGCTTTAACAGACACCTCATCAAACCAGACATATAGATGGCAAATAAACATATGAAGGAACATCAACTCCACATCATGTCATCAGAAAAATCCAAATAAAAACAACAGTGAGATACCATTACACATCTATTAGAATGACCAAAATCCAGAACACTGACACTACCAAACGCTGGCAAGAATGTGGAGAAACAGGAACTCTACTTCATTGCTGGGGGGAATGCAAAATGTTGTCACCACTGTGGAGGACAGTTAGGCAGTTTTTTAGAAAACTACCATACTCTTACCATACAACCCAGCAATCACACTTCTTGGTATTTTCTCAAAGCAGTTGAAAACTTATGCTAACACCGAAACCTGTAAGAGATGGTTACAGCAGCTTTATATATAATTGTCAAAACTTGGAAGCAACCAAGATGTCCTTCAGTAGGAAAACTGCCAAATAAATTGTGGTACAGCAAGCAAATGGAATTCTACTGAGCACTCAAAAAGAATTGAACTATCAAGCCATGAAAAGATATGGAGGAAACTTAAATGCATATTACTAAGTGAAAGAAGCCAATTTAAAAAGGCTGCTCACTGTATGATTCCAAGTATATGACATTTTGGAAAAGGAAAAACTGTGAAGACAGTGAAAAGATCAGTGGTTTCCAGGGGTTAGGAGGGATGAATAGGCAGAGCACAGAGGACCTGTAAGGCTGTGAGAATATTCTGCATGATACCATAATGGTAGATACATGTCATTACACATTTGTCCAAACCCATGCAACTTACTACAACAAGTATGAACCCAAATGTAAACTATAGGGAATAATGATGTGCCAATGTGGGTTCATGAAATGTAACACATATACCACTCTGGTGGGGGATGTTGATAGCGGGGAAGGCTATGGAGGTATGGAGGCAGGGTGTACATGAAAACTCTCTGTACCTTTCAATTTTGCTATGAATCTAAAACTGCTCTAAAAAAAGTCTTTAAATTAATTAATAAATTTAATGTAATACAAAAAGGTAAAATTTTAAACTGCATCTAACTTCACATGCCTGTAATCCCAGCATTTTGGAAGGTGAAGGCTGGAATATTGCTTAAGGCCAGGAGTTTGAGATCACTCTGGGCAATATGATAAAAATTCATCTCTACCAAAAAAAAAAAAAAAAAAATTAGGCATGGTCGCACACCTGTAGTCCTAGTTACTCTCAGGAGGCTGAGGTGGGAGGATCCCTTGAGCCCAGAAGTTTAAAGTTATTGTGAGCCGTGATTGGGCCACCACACTCCAGCCTGGACCACAGACAGAGGCTCTGTCTCTAAAAAAAATTTAAATGAAAGTAAATAAATAAACCTAAGTATAGCCAGCTGTATTAGATTCTCTGGAAAAAAAGAATCCAAAAAAATGTTTAAAACTCTACAACAATCATAATACATTTTTAATGAATTATAAATAAAATGAGGTATTTTAGAATTACTTCATTTGGGAAAATTTCTTCCCAAGTCTTTTAGACTTAGATAAAATAAAGACAAATAACCTGTTACAAGTCCAAGGATGGTGAAGTACTCAAAAAAGCCTATCTCCAAAGTGCGTATTGAATAGGTTCACTTTTCTCCATCCTCGCAGCCACTCCATTCTGGTCCAAGCCACTATTATCTCTCCCTTGGAAAATTAAATTATTTTCTATCTGGTTTCTCCTTTTCCACTCTTGGCAGACTTTAATGCACATTTTACATAGCAGCTAAATTGATATTATAAAACCACAAACCTGATAATGATACTTTCCTGTCTACAGGGAAGCGCTTCAGTGGCTTCCTACTGCACTTAGGATGAAATCCAGATTCTTAGCATCATGGCCCCTGCCCACATCCCCAGCCATCTTGGGTTATTCTCCCCTCATGTTTTATGCTCCAGGCATATCAGCGTTCTTCCCACTCTTTCCTTCCTTGAGGTCTTTAAACATGCTACCAACCCTTCCTGGAGTGTTCTTTCCCCCACCCATAACCTGGCTAATTCTTAAACATAAATTCTTCGAGTTGACTTCCATTTCCTCTTTCCCCACAAATCTAGGTGAAGTCTGTTGTTGGTTTGGGTTCTCTGGGAACCAGATTCTGAGATGAAATTAGGAGTGTGAATGGTTTTTGAAGGACAACGCCTGAATAGGAAAGCCAAGAAAGCAAGATTGAGCAAGAGATAGCTTCAGACAATGATGCTGAAGACACAGTCTCTGCCAAACCGGCCAACACACCTGGAGCAAAGATTGTCCATTGCAAGGGTCTCACATTGGATAGCAATGGCTAATCCCTTACATCACTGCTTTTTTCAGCCACTGACTAGAGCCACCTCTTCAAAGCAGAAGCTAATCCTTATGAAGCTAAAAGCTGAAGATTACCAGCTAGCCACCACCTTGAGTCTTGGCAGGAAGTTATTTCTTTTTTATTTTATAATTTTTTAGAAAATAGAGATGGGTTTTTGCTACGTTGGCCAGGCTGGTCTTAAACTCCCGATCTCAAGTGATTCTCTCATCTCGGCATCCCACAGTGTTGGGGTTACAGGTGTGAGTCACCACAACTGGCCAGCAAATTATTTCTTTATTTTAAAATTTTTTGAGGTAAAGCATCCATATAAAATATACCATGTTTGCTACTTTTAAGTGTACAGTTCAGTGGTGCTCTAAAAACAGTCTTTAAATGTAAGAATACATTTATATTCTTTCCTTTTCCCTTTATCCCCCTTCCTGCTACCCTTCCCATGTTCTGGTAACCAGAAGTCTACTTTCTATCTTAAAGAGATCCACTTTTTAAGCTCCCACATATAAGTGACAACATGTGATATTTGTCTTTCTGTACCTGGCTTATTTCATTTAACAAAATGACATCCAGTTCTATCTATGTAGCTGCAAGTGATAGAATTTTATTTTTTATGGCTAAATAATATTCCATTGTGTATATATACCATATTTTCTTTATCCATTCATTCACTAATGAGCACTTAGGTTGATTCCATATCTGGGTTACTGTGAATAGTGTTGCAGTATACATAAAGGTGCAGATATCTCTTCGATATATTGATTTCCTCTCCTTTGGATATATATCAAGTGGTAGAATTGCAGGATCATATGGTAGCTCTATATTTAGTTTTTTGGAGGAACCACCACACTGTTCTCCATAGTGGTTGTACTAATTTACATTCCCACCAACAGTATATATGAGGGTTCAACTTTCTCTACATCCTCTCCAGCATCTGTTATCACCTGTCTGTGATACAAGCCATTTTAATTCTAAGGAGATGATATCATTGTGACTTTGATTTGCACTTTTCTGATGATTAGTGATGTTGAGCATTTTTCATATATCTATTGGCCAATTTTATGTGTTCTTTTGAAAAATGTCCATTCAGATCTTTTGCCATTTGTTTAACTGGATTATTTGGTTTTTTGCTATTGAATTGTTTGAACTCCTTATAAATTCTGTTTATTGAATTTCCTTTATTGAAATGACTCTCCTTTACCCATTGCATGTTCTTGGCACCTTTGTTGCAAATGAGTTGGCTGCGATGCATGAATTCATATCTGGTTTCTCTATTATGTTCTATTGGTCTATGTATCTGTTTATATAATATTACCATGCTATTTTGGTTACTACAGATTTGAAGTAAATTTGGATGTCAGGTAGTGTCATATTTTCATATTTCCAGCTCAATTCTCTTTCTGCAAGGTTTCCTTGGCTATTCAGTCTTGTGGTTCCATATAAATTTTAGGATTTTAAGGGGCCAAGATGAGATCTCCAACAAACGTGTCTACAACTTAGGCAAGGCAGAAGGTCTGCACATACGTTCTGGAAGGGGGGCAGAATCCAGGGAGCCAAGCAGCATTGTTCTGCAGGTCCCACTTCCACAGCACTTCAAAAGATAAGACACACTGGCTTGGAATTCCAACCAGCCACCAGCAATAGGGTGGAGCCTGCCTGAGACCTAACAGAGTCACTGTGGGGAGAGGCAGGCACCATCTCTGCTGTTTGGTCAACTCAGCTGTTCCAGCCTGTGGGCTTTGGAAAGTCCAAACAGTCCAGACGAGGAAGGGTGCCCCTAGCAGTGCAGTGCAGCACAGCAGCTTTGCCAGATTTTGGCCAGACTGCGTCTTTAAGCAGGCCCAATCCATTCTTCCTCACTGGACAGGGCCTCCCAGCCAGGCCCTCCAGCCACCACCACCCACACATATTACAGATAGAGCTCTGATCTCTCCCTGGGATGCAGTGCCCAGGAGAGGGAGAAGGGCCACTACCTGGGTTGGTTGTATGATTACAACTCAGCCATTCCAACCTACAGGCTTTGGAGAGTCCAAGCCAACAGAGGCAGAGGCGGATCTCCAGCATGACACAGTTGTTGTGTCAAGGTGTGGTCAGAATGCTTCTTTAAGGAGGACCCTAATCTGCTACTCCTTGTGGCAGGTCCTCCCAGCTGGGTCTTCCCAGCCAGGGCCTCTGGCCACCACCGCCTGTGTTCTAGGGGACCAAAAAAGCTCTAATTTCTCCCTGGGACAGAGTACCTGAGAAGCAAGGCAGGCCACCAACTTGGCTGTTCAGGCTTCTCAGCCCATTCAGCCTGTGGGCCCTGGAGAGCCCAAACCAATTGAGGGCTGAAAGTTATCCTCAACACAGCGCAGCTGCTTTACCGAAAAGCAGTCAGATTGCTTCTTTAAACGAATCCCTGATCTCGTTCTTCCTGAATGGATGAGACCTCCCAACTGAGGTCTCCAGCCACCTCCTATGGGAGCATTGAGGCAGGAAATAATTCAGTAACCCCTGGCACAGAGCATTTATAAGAAGGAGCAGGCTGCCATCTTTGCTGTTTCACAGCCTTCACTGGTGATACCTCCAGGTACAGGAAAAACTGGGGCAGCTATGGTCTAGAGCAGATTCCCAGCAAACTACAGCAGCCCTATGGGAGAGTGGCCTGACTATAAAAAGAAAAACAAACAAACAGAAAACAACAACAACAACAAAACCCAACAAAAACCCCATCCAAAGGTCAGCAACTTCAAAGATCAAAGGTAGATAAACCCACAAAGATGACAGAGAATTAATGCAAAAGTGCTGGAATACAAAAAGCCAGAGTGCCCCCTTTCCTCCAAATGACCACAACACCTCTCCAACATGTGCTCAGAACTGGGGTAAGGCTGAGGTGACCAAATTGAGAGAAGTAGGCTTCAGAAGGCAGGTAATAACAAACTTCACTGAGTTAAAGAAGCATGTTATAACCCAATGCAAGAAAGCTAAAAATCATGATAAAACAATACAGGAGCTGACAGCCAAAATGGTCAGTTTACAGAGGAATATAACCAACCCGTTAGAGCTGAAAAACACACTACAAGAACTTCACAATAAAATCACAGGTATTAATAGCATAAGAAAACAAGCAGAAGAAAGAATTTCAGGTCTTGAAGACTAGCTATCTGAAATAAGACAGGCAGACAAGAATAGAGAAAAGAGAATGAAAATGGAATGAACAAAAAGGAATGAAGAAAACTTCTGAAAAATATGGGATTATGTAAAGAGACAAAATCTAAGACTGATTGGGGTACCTGAAAGAAATGGGGAGAATGGAACCAAGTTGGAAAACATACTTGAGGATATCATCCAGCAGAACTTCTCCAACCTCGCAAGAGAGCCAACATTCAAATTCAGGAAATCCAGAGAACCCCAGTAAGATAATCCATGAGAAGATCAACCCCAAGACACATAATCATCAGATTCTCCAAGGTCAAAATGAAAGAAACAATGTTAAGAGCAGCCAGAGAGAAAGGCTAGGTCACCTACAAAGGGAAGTCCATCAGATTAACAGTGGAAACCCTACAAGCTAGAAGAGATTGGAGGCCAATATTCAACATTCTTAAAGAAAAGAATTTTCAAAACCAAATTTTATATCCAACCAAAGTAAACTTCACAACCAAAGGAGAAATAAGATTCTTTTCAGACAAGCAAATACTGTGGGAATTTGTTACCACCAGACCTGACTTGCAAGAGGTCCTAAAGGAAGTGCTAAATATGGAAAGGAAAAACCATTAACAACCACTACAAAAACATGCCGAAATACACAGACCATTGACACTATAAAGCAGCAACATAAAGAAGTCTGCAAAATAACCAGTTAGTCTCATGATGACAGAATCAAATTCACACATAACAATACTAACCTTAAATATAAGTGGGTTAAATGACCCAATTAAAAGACATAGAATGGCAAGTTGAATAAAGAGCCAAGACCCATTGATATGATGTCTTCAAGAGAACCATCTCACATGCAAAGACACACATAGGGTCAAAATAAACAGATGGAGGAAAATTTGCCAGGCAAATGAAAAACAGAAAAAAAGCAGGGCTGTCATCCTAGTTTCTGAAAAAACAAATTTTAGACCAACAAAGATCAAAAAATTCAAAGAAAGGCATTACATAATAGTAAAGGGTTCCATTCAACAAGAAGAGCTAACTAACCTAAATATATATGCACCCAATACAGAAGTACCCAGATTCACATCACAAGTCCTTAGAGACCCTCAAAGAAACTTAGACTCCCACACAATAATAGTGTGAGACTTTAACACCCTACTGACAGCATTAGACAGATTATCAAGAGAGAAAATTAACAAAGATATTCAGGACCTGAACTCAGCTTTGGATCAAGTGGACCTGTCAGATATTTACAGAACTCTGTACCCAAAAACAGCAGAATATACACTCTTCTTATCACTACACAGCACTTGCTCTAAAATTGATCACATAGTTGAAAGTCAAACACCCCTCAGCAATGCAAAAGGACTGAAATCATAACAAACAGTCTCTCAGATCGCAACACAATTAAATTAGAACTCAATATTAAGAAATTCACTCAAAATTACACAATGAAATGGAAATTGAGCAATCTACTCCTGAGTAACTCCTGAGTAAATAATGAAATTAAGGCAGAAATCAATAATTTATTTGAAACTAATGAGAACAGAGACAATATACCAAAATCTCTGAGATGCAGTTAAAGCAGTGTTAAGAGGGAAATTTATAGTACTAAATGCCTGTATCCAAAGGCAAGAATGATCTCAAGTTAAAAACCCAACATCACAAGTAAAAGAACTAGGGAAACAAGAGCAACAAACTCCAAAGCTAGCAGAAGACAAGAAATAACAAAGATCAGAGCTAAACTGAGGGAAACAGAGACAGAAAAAAACCTTCAAAAAACCAACAAATCCAGGAATTGGCTGTTTAAAAACATTAATAGACCGCTAGCTAAACTAAAAAAGAAGAAAGTAGAGAATGTTCAAATAAACACAATCAGAAATGATTAGGGGGATATCACCACTGATCTCACAGGAATACGAACAATTATCAGAGAATATTACAAACACTCTATGAACATAAAGTGGAAAATCTAGAAGAAATAGATAAATTCCTGGACACACACACCCTCCCAAGAGTGAACCAGGAAGAAATTGGCTCCTTGAATAGACCAATAATGAGTTCTGAAATTGAGACAGTAATAAATACCCTACCAAACAAAAAAGCCCAGGACCAGACAGATCCACAGATGAATTCTACCAGAAGTAAAAAAGAAAAGTTGGTACCATTTCTACTAAAACTATTTCAAAACATTGAAAAGGAGGGACTCCTCCCCAACTCATTCTATGTGGCCAGCATCATCCTGATACCAAAACCTGGCAGAGATACAACAAAAAAAAGAAAACTTGAGGTAAATATCCCCAATGAACATTGATGCAAAAATCCTCAATAAAATACTAGCAAGTCAAATCAAGCAGCACATCAAAAACATGATGCGTCAAGATGAAGTCAGTTTCATCCCTGGGATGCAAGGTTCGTTCACCATATGCAAATCAATAAATGTAACTCATCACATAAACAGAGCCAAAGACAAAAACTACATGATTATCTCATTAGATACAGAAAAGACCTTTGATAAAAGTAAATATTCCTTTGTGTTAAAAACTCTCAATCAATTAGGTATTAAAGGAACATACCTCAAAATAATAAGAACCATATATGACAAACCCACAGCCAATATCATACTGAATGGCAAAAGATGGAAGAATTCCCCTTGAAAAGTGATACAAGACAAAGATGCCGTCTCTAGCCACTCTTACTCAACATAGTATTGCAAGTTCTGGCCAGGGTTATTAGGCAAGAGAAAGAAATAAAAGTATTCAAATAGGAAGAGAGGAAGGCAAAACGTTTTTGTTTGCAGATGACATGATCCTGTATCCAAAAAAAAAAAAAAACCCATTGTCTCAGCCCAAAAGCTTCTTGAACTGATAAGCAACTTCAGCAAAGTCTCAGGATACAAAATCAATGTGCAAAAATCGCTAACATTCCTATATAACAACACCAGGCAAGCCAAGAGTCAAATCATGAATGAACTCCCACTCGTAATTGCCACAAAGAGAATAAAATACCTAGGAATACAGCTAACAAGGGAGGTGAAGGACCTCTTCAAGAAGAACTACAAACTACTGCTCAAGGAAATCAGAGAGGACACAAGTAAATGGGAAATCATTTCATTCTCATGGATAGGAAGAATCAATATCATAAAAATGACCATACTGCCCAAAGCAATTTACAGATTCAATGCTATTCCCATTAAACTATCACTGACATTTTTCACAGAATTAGAAGAAACTTTTAAAATACATATGAAACCAAAAAAGAACTCATATAGTCAGGATAATCCTAAGTAAAAAGAACAAAGCTGGTGGCATCACAGGAACAAAGCTGGAGGCATCACAGTACCTCACTTCACACTATAAGGCTATAGTAACCAAAACAGCATGGTACTGGTATAAAAACCGACACATAGACCAATGAAATAGAATAGACAACTCAGAAATAAAATCACACATCTACAACCATCGTATCTTTGACAAACCTGACAAAAGCAAGCAATGGGGAAATTATTCCCTGTTTAATAAATGGTGCTGAGAGAACTGGCTAGCCATGTGCAGAAAATTGAAACTTGACCCCTTCCTTACACCATATACAAAAATTAACTCAAGATGGATTAAAGACTTAAATGTAAAACCCAAAGCTATATAATCTCTTGAAAAATATCTACACAATACCATTCAGGACATAGGCACGGGTAAATATTTCATGACAAAGATGCCAAAAGCAATTGCCACAAAAGCAAAACTTGACAAATGGAATCTAATTAAACTAAAGAGCTTCCACACAGCAAAAGAAAATATCATCAGAGTGAAAAGACAATCTACAGAATGGGAGAAAATGTTTGCAGTTTATCCATTTGACAAAGGACTAATATTCAGAGTCTACAAGGAACTTGTATTCAGAGTCTACAAGGAGCAAATTTACAAGAAAATAACAAACAACCCCATTAAAAAGTGGGTAAAGTCTGGGTGTGGTGGCTCTTGCCTATAATCCCAGCACTTTGGGAGGCAGGGGCGGGTGGATCATAAAGTCAAGAGATCGAGGCCACCCTGGCCAACATGGTGAAATCCCAACTGTATGAAAAATACAAAAAAACTAGCTGGGCATAGTGGCACACACCTGTAGTCCCAGCTGCTACTCAGGAGGCTGAGGCAGGAGAATCACTTGAACCTGGGAGGCAGAGGTTGCAGTGAGCGAAGATCACGCCACTGCACTCCAACCTGGCGACAAAGCGAGATACCGTCTAAAAAAAAAAAAAAAAAAAAGGTGAGTGGATCACTTGAAGTCAGGAGTTCAAGACAAGCCTGGCAAATATGGTGAAACACCATCTCTACTAAAAATGCAAAATTAGCCAGCCATGGTGGCAGGCACCTGTAACCCCAGCTACTCATGAGGCTGAGACAGGAGAATCACTTGAACCTGGGAGACGGAGGTTTCAGTGAGCGGAGATCATGCCACTGCACTCCAGCCTGGGCAACAGAGTGAGATGCCATCTCAAAACAAAACAAACAACAGCAACAACAAAAAGATATATTTTAAAAACTCAACATCACTGATCATTAGAGAAATGCAAATCAAAACCACAATGAAATACCATCTCATGGCAGTCAGAATGGCTATTACTGAAAAATCAAGAACAACAGATACTGATGAGGTTGTGGAGAAAAAGGAATGCTTTTACACTGTTGGTGGGAGTGTAAATTAGTTCAGTCATTGTGGAAGACAGTGTGGTGATTCCTCAAAGACCTAGAGGCAGAAAAACCACTTGACCCAGCAATCCCATTACTGGGTATATACCTAAAGGAATAGAAATCATTCTGTTACAAAGATATATGCACGTGTATGTTCCTTGCAGCATTATCTGCAATAGCAAAGATGTAGAATCAACCTGAATGCCCATCAGTGATAGACTGGATAAAGTAAATGTGGTACATATATACCATGGAATACTATGCAGCCATTAAAAGGAACTTGCAGGACATGGAGCCGTAAGCTATTACCCTCAGCAAGCTAACACAGAAACAGAAAACCAAATACCACATGTTATCACTTATAAGTGGGAGCTGAATGATAAGAACACATGGACACATGCAGAAGAACAACACACACTGGGGCCTGTCAGAGGGTAGTGTGTGGGAGGAAGGAGGACATCAAGAATAGCTAATGGATGCTGGGCTTAATACCTAGGAGATGGGATGATCTGTGCAGCAAACCACCATGTTGCACGTTTACCTATGTAACAAACCAGCACATGTAGCACATGTACCCCTGTACTTAAAAGTTGGAAATCAAATAAATCAATAAATAAATTATAGGATTTTTTTCTATTTCTGTGAAGAATGTCATTGGTATTTTGACAGGGATTGCTTTGTGTTGTCTTGCCATCTTAACAATATTAATTCTTCCAACCCATGCACATGGAACATTTTTTCATTTTTGTGTGTCTTCTTCAATGTCTTTCATCAGTGTTTTATAGTGTTCCTTGTTTAGCTTTTTTAATTCTTTGGTTAGATTGAGTTAGATTGAGTATGTTACATTATTTGTAGCTATTGTAAGTGGAATTGCTTCCTTGATTAATTTTTCAGATTGTTTTGAAATAATAGAAATAGATACTTGAAATATAAATTATATCAAGTATCTTAGTTGGTGTATATAAATGCTATTGATTTTTGTATGCTGGTTTTATACCCAGAAACTACTGAATTTGTTAACAAGTTATGACAGTTTTTTGATAAAGTCTTCAGTTTTTTTCCAGATATAAGATCATATTAAAGAAACAAGGCTAATTTTACTTACTATTTTGCAATTTGGATGCCCTTTATTTCTTTCTTTTGCCTAACTGCTCTTGCCGGAACTTTCAGTACTGTGTTGAGTAAAACTGGTATAAGTAGGCATCCTTAGCTTGTTCCAGATTTCAGTAGAACGTCTTCAACTCTTTTCCACTTAGTACAATGTTAGCTGTGGGTTTGTCATACATGGCCTGTATTATTTTGAGGTATGTTCCTTTTATTCCCATTCTGATGAGGTTTTTTGCCATGAAGATACATTTAATTTTATCAAATGCTTTTTTGGCATTTATTGAAATAATCATATGGTTTTTGTCATTGATTCTCTTAATGTGATATATCATGTTTATTGATTTGCATATGTTGACCTATTTTTGCATCCCAGGAATGAATCCAACTTGATCATGGCAAATAACCTTTTTAATACACTGTTTTGTTTTGTTATGTTTTGTTTTGTTTGGTTTTTTGAGATGGAGTCTCACTCTGTCGCCCAGGCTGGAGTGCAGTGGCATGATCTCAACTCACTGCAAGCTCCTCCTCCTGGGTTCACACCTTTCTCCTGCCTCAGCCTCGCGAGTAGCTGGGACTACAGGCGCCCACCACCAGGCCTGGCTAATTTTTTGTATTTTTAGTAGAGACAGGATTTCACCATGTTAGCTAGGATGGTATCGATCTCCTGACCTCATGATTCACCTGCCTCAGCCTCTCAAAGGGCCGGGATTACAGGCGTGAGTCACTGCCCCCAGCCTTTAATACATTGTTGAATTCAGTTTGCTAGTATTTGTGTGTGTGTGTGTGTGTGCTTTTGTTTGTTTCTATTACTTTATTTGTGATCCAAATATCTCTTTAAAATAACTTGCTATATCTTTAAGATGTTTTTCATAAGCCTCATGATAGCCACAGTGCAAAAACCTGTAACAGATACATTAAAAATAAAAAGTAACAAATTAAAACATCTTACCAGATAAGCTACTTCAACACAAAGGAATATAGTAAGAAAGAAAAAGTCTGAAAACAACCAGAAAATAGGCAATAAAGTAGTTGTAATAAGTCCTTACTCATCAACAATAACATAGAATGTAAATGGTCTGAAATCTCCATGTAAAATGCATAGATTGACTGAATATAAAAAAATTAAGACCTAACTATATGCTGCCTTCAAGAAACCCACTTTACCTACAAAAACACACATAGTTTGAAAGTGAGGGAGTAGGAAAATATATTCCATGCAACTGAAAACCAAAAAAGATCAAGAGTAGCTATGTTTCTATCAGATAAAACAGACTACAAATCTAAGAATGTAAAAAAAGACAAGAAAGGTCACTATGTAATGATAAAGGGGTCAATTCAGCAAGGGAATATAACAATTATAAGTATATATTCACCCAACACCAGAGCTCCCAGGTATATAAAGCAAGCATTAAAAGATCTAAAGGGAAAGATAGAATTCAATACAATAATAGTAAGGGACTTTTACACCACACTCTCAGTAATGGGGAGATCATCCAGACAGAAAATCAACAAAGAACCAGTGGAGCTATACTGCACAATAGGTCTAATAGACCCAACTGATATTTACATAACATTTTATTCAACTGCTGAAAAAAAATACATCCTTTTCACTAGTGCCTGGAACATTCTTCACAATAGACTATATCTTAAACCACAAGACAAGTCTGAACAAATTCAAAATAATAGAAATCGTATCAAGTATCTTTACTACCACAATAGAATAAAACTAGAAATTAATAACAAGATAAACCTCGGAAAATGCACAAACATGTACAAATTAAATAACATGCTCCCCAATGATCAATGGATCAATGAAGAAATTAAGAATGAAACAAATGAAAATGAAAATACAACATACCAAAATCTGTGGGGTACATCAAAAGCAGTACTAAGAGAGAAGTTTAAAGCAATAAACACCTGTATCATAAAAGGAGAAATAAACAACCTAAAAACACATCTCAAGGAACTAGAAAAAAGCAAGAACAAACCAAACCCAAAATTAGTAGAAAGAAAGAGATAATGAGGGTTAGAGTAGATATAAATAAAATTGACACAAAAAAATATAGAATATCAACAAAACAAAATGTTTTTTTGTAAAGATTAACAAAATCAACAAATTTTTGGTTACACTGAGAAAAAGAGAGATTCAAATAAATATATAAAAACAAAAACAAAAAAGGAGAGATAACAACTGAGACCTCAGACATACAAAGAATAATTCAAGACTAGTGTGAGCAACTAACTATATGCCAACAAATTGGAAAACCTAGAAGAAATGGATAAATTCCTAAACACATAAAACCTACCAAGATTGAAATATGAAGCAACAGAAAACCTCAATAAACCAGCAATGAGTAATATAATAAAAACCATAAGTCTCCCATCCAAGAAAAGCTGAGGACCTGATGATTTACTGCTGAATTCTACCAAACATTTGAATAATCAATCTTAATCAAACTCTTGAAAAAATTAAAGAGGAGGGAATCATTTCATAAATTCATTCTATGTAGCTAGCATTACCCTGATAACAAAACCAGACAATGACTCAACAGAAAAAGAAACTTACAGGCCAGTATCACTAATAAACATAGATGCAAAAATTCTCAGTGAGTCTTTTCTTGAAGGAAGATCTGAATCTTCTCTCTGTTCAGTACAATGTCCCTGCCTTTCTTCTCCTCAAAGCACTTTTTACTTTTCCTTCATTTCTCTATAATTTGAAACTTGTTTTTGTGTATTTATCTGTTCAATTGCTGGCTTCTCCACCAGATGGCAAACTTCATGAGAGCAGAGGTTACATTTGTTTCATTTTCTACTATATACCCAGCACCTAGCACCATGGCTGGCATGTTGCAAGAACATGAATGTTTGATGAACAAAATTAATAAATGTTCCTGACACCTGAGGATAATTTGCCTTGAAAGTATTTGTAACTGGGATTCTCAGTGGTCATCAGATGCAAACCACTGCACATGACCCAAGCCTCTACAAGATTCAGATAATTCTGCTTTTCCCTGCTGAGGGTATTGCTTTTTCAACTAACAGGCCTTAGTCTAGCCTGTGAAGTTTGGTCTCAGACCCTTGTGGTCTGATCTATCTTGTTTCCATATCCAGCTTAGAATAAAATAGTGCTTTTGGCTTCTAATCCTGAGTCTTTGATAATCTAATTTCCTTTCATCTATGGCACTAGGTAAAGTCATGAAGAGTTAATTTGAGTGAAGTCCTGGTGACATCATAACCACATCTACTATCAGCTACTGTTTCCTGCCCCCCAAAAAATCTACATTTTCTTCTCTCTAAGCTTTGAAGCTTGTATGTTTCCAACATCTCTTTTCCCCCAAAATTATTTTCGTGCTGTGTTACACTGGGTCTTATTGCCCACTCTCCAACTGAGCAGTCCTCCTGACTCTTAGCTTGCAGTTCTCATTCAGGAATTTCTGCTACCCACTCATGGGGCAGAAGGAATGGGAGAACAGCCATTAAGGCTATCAAATATTACAAAATTGAAGACCCCACTGCTGAAATTTTAACAGCTGCTCTCCATACTGTCTCCTAATCTAAGCTTGACCATGTGGTTCTCAATGACAGTTTAGGGAGGAGGGGTTCAGATCATCTAGACTATAATTATGAAATGGGGAGAAAAAATTGGAGACCCCAACAGTGATCAATTTGGTGCCTTTACAGAGGACTAGCCTCACCCCAGTCACCATTAGGATTTTATTTTCAATCTGCTCAGTAATGTGGTTGAGGAAAAGGATCCCTGGGCCTGAGTTCAAAGCCCAGCTCTGTCATATATTAGCTGCATAATGTTGGGCAAGTTACTTAACTTTCCATGCCAACATCTTCATAAATATAAGGAGGTAAAATAAAAGCATCCACATAAAAGTGTTTGTAGTGATTAATAAAGTAATGTATACAGTTGCCTAACAAAGTTTCTGGAACAGAAACAAAAGAAACACATTAAAATGTTATTGATTGTTGTTATTTTCTGTATCATCACTCTTTTCTTTTGTTCAACTGTCACTCTCTCTTACCTTCCTCCCTCCTCCTTTCTAGTTGTTCTCTCTCATTCTTTCTCTGAGCTTTTCTATAAATGACGGGATAAAAGAGTCTTATCTACTCATGCCTTCACTAAGAAATTAGTCATTTATTAATAACGGGAGGCAATCTTGCAAAGTGGTTGGTCTGGTAGACTCTGGAGCCTGATGTCTTGTTTAATATTGCGTCTGCCACATCCTAGCTGTGTATTCTTGGCCAAGAAATTTAACTTGTCAGTTTTTCTATCTGGAAAATACAGATAATATTTGTGTCTGCTTCACAGAGTTATTTTTAAGATAAAATGATTTGTATCAAGTACCTAGTGCATAGGACTTCTGGATAAATATTAACTTTATTTCTTATAGCTTATTTTTATTTTAAAATAAAGAAAAGAATTACTAAAAATAATAAATAAATAAATACTAAAAAAAAAAAAAACCCCTCTGGCATAAACAAGGGAGCTATCAGGGGGCAGATAGCCTCTCCCTGTTATACATCAAACCCAAGGTACTGTGTCTACTGAAGACCTTACTTTGATAATTATCCCAACAGTCAACTCTCTTTCAACTAACTTTTCTCTTCGCTCTTGGGAAGTTTCCCCTGGGTTGCCTGTTAGTGAGTCACTTCCTACTGCCAGTCTTGTTCACACTTTAAACTTCCTGACAGTTAGTGAATCACCTCTATATCCTGCCTTGTTATTTATTTATTTTTGCTTCTCCTTACCTGCCCCTACCCCCACCCCACACCAGCCACCTAATTCTCCTGGAGAAATCAAACAGGGAAGAGAAAAGACATTAGCGGCCACAACATTGGATATCCATGGAAACTCAATGCCTTAAATACCTCTGGATGAAGCTTCAACTCAAATGTTGGTAAAATGTCTCCTCCCTCATTTCTCTTAATGTTAGAACCTACGGTCTCGCAATTCTAACCTGTTCTTTTCTTCAAAGCCTTCGTTTAAAACCTCAAGTACAAACACTTGTATTTGTTTAGTGAAATATTTTTTACATGAAGAAGATTTTGGAAGATGAAATTCTAGACAGAAGAGGTAGTGTGATGAGAAAGAAAGAGAGGATGAGAAGGGGAGGATGAACAGCAAGGGATACCCTTAAAAAGAATGGGGATGGTGATAATATAGGTAAAGAGAGAGGATAAGCAAGAAAGAGAATTTGGAGAGGCTAATGAAAAAAACAGAAAATAAAAAATAAAAACTGAAGAAAGTAGAATATAATTAGCCTGGTGATTAAGAGTACTGGTTGTAGAGTCAGAGTAACTGTTCACATTACAGCTTTAATACTCACTAGCCATGTAACCCAGAGCAAGATAGTTAACGTTTCAGTACCTCAGTTTTCTTATCTTTAAAATGGGAATAATAGTAATGCCTACCTCTTAAGGTTGTTGTGATTAATGAGGTAATACATGGAAAGCGTTGTGAACAATGCCTAGAACATAATAAGTGCTCAATAAATGTAGCAGTGGTTATTATTAGTAGGAATATTTATTCTTATAACTAAGGTCATCAGAGCAATGATTGCTTTTTTAAATTATCAGTATCTATAGCTATGACAACTTCTGAATGTCTACAAATCCAAATAATTAGAAAAACTTACTAGAGATGCCCAATATATTTGTCAGTGATATTAAATATTACTCTCTCACTAAGAATGTGCTAAAGAAAATTCAGCAAAACAATTTTTTTTACAACTTGCACAAACGTGCTACAAACACCCAGAAGAAAAGTTTAACAGTATTTTTGTACTCTATTTAATGTATCTATTTTAGAATATCGAGGCACTTTTCTAGAGCCAGGACATCCCGTTTTAAAATACTAGGGTCGGCAGGGAGGGAAGACTCAAAAGCCTATGTGTTAAATGTGTTTCCATACATTTCACAGGGAGCTGACCCCAAATCCCAGCATGTGTATATAACTGCCTCAGATACCTGAAAGTAAACAAAGCGGATAACTAGTTCTGCCTATTGAACCAACATAAAAGCTCTGATCAAAAAGATCTTTTCATCAGATGTTCATATATTCAAAAGTTTACCGCATCCCATAATGTGTTGACATGTTTACTGTGATTTGCTAAGAAGTAGGAGAGACTTTTTTCCACTTAACAGGAGGCTTCTTCAATCAGGCTCCTGAAGAGTTTTAGCAGTTCAAGCAGGTGAATGACAAATGTGATTACAATCAACAGGAAATAGAAGCTAGATCTTCTGCATATTCTCCTACCCACCCCTCCCCTATAAAATATCTCACATTAAACTGCCAACATGATGAACTTCAGAAAATATTCACAGCCCAGTGACACTCACATATTCAAGCTGCTTTTAACAACTACTCAGACACCTAATACTGCCTTGTTTTGTGTGACTTAAAGACTGATGAACCTGAATTCTTTCCTTTTCACTGTTATCTGATACTATCATTTTATAATAGTTGGGGCAGAAAAGGAAAATTTGTCTTGAGGAAATGGAAGACAATGTTTATGATATTATAGAAAAAGAAATGAAATACAGTTTACAGACCCAGTTTTTGCCACTAATCATGCCTTTGCCAATTAAAAAATGAAAACAATGGTGTTTTACAGGTAGTACTTTCCACCAACTTTTCATACATATAACCTCTTACAATCTTCTCAATGATCTTGAGAAGACTTAACCTCTAAGATTAATCTCTTGGAATATCCTCGGACGAAATTTCCTGACCTATGAACAAAAAGTCTAAAATCTTGAGGAAAGAATGTTTATAGCAAAATAGTCTTTTTCAAGCCTAGTAACTGCGTTACTTTTTTTAATTGAGTTTTTTTGTTTTTTTTTTTTTTTTCCTTCTCTCCCTGGAAGAAGTGTGAAGCTCTCAGGCAACAAAAGTAAGATTTTCTAAAATGCATTTTTTATTGTTTTTTCTGTAAATGATTTATTTATTTCTCAAGTTTGTTCTAACTGAAAAATTAACCTTGCTAATTCAAGGCGACTCAGTTGCTTTCAGATATATCTCAGTCTCTTTCGGTTTAAAACTGTTTCATGTTTTTCCTCTTTCCCTTCCCCTTAAGGATAACCTGAATTCTAGGAGACTCACTTTTTATCTCCAGGATCAGAACTGGAATGTCTATAAAGTATGCCATCATCCGAGTGTTTTGTTCATTCAGGCTTTGGGTACCATTTTGTCCCTTGATGCTTGTCCTGGCTTGGACAGTGTATCCTGTCATATACCAGCCTACATTTAGCCCTTGCTTCTAGGGCACACAGGGCTCTGAGAGGCTGTCTTCGGACCTATGATCAGACACCTCCTTCAGTCATGGTCAATTGTCACTCAGGCATGATATTGGACTTGGGACGTCTTTTACTTTGCGGTTTGGGAACTGCACCTTCTGAAGCTCCATCTGCTATGGATCCATACCCTTAGCCAGACTCTCTTTTGCCCTCCCTATGAGGTTTAGACTACACAGAATGGAAGTAAGCAGGACCTTTTCTGGCACCCATTAAAGCCCTAATAGGGTCTTCTCAGATTTTTCTTTCCCCATCAGCTGATCAGAATTTCATTTCCTTTGAGTGACCCAAAAATACCTTGATCCTACATCATCCTGCGTTTTTGTCAACTCTATAATGTACAGGATAAATTACATATCCTGCATCCTCTTTATGTTCAAAACCTACCTCTTGAAATTTTAAGGAAAAATATATTGTCTCTCAAGAAGGCTTATGTATATCAAAAGCACTGGCTTTTGGATTGCTGACAGTTTCTGATGTAGACTAGTAATAGTCTATTTGGTCTACTCTTAGAGTCAGTAATATGCCATGATCAGGCACTTGGTTTCAAGGGCCAGAATGCCCAGGTTCAAATCTCTGTGTAAATGTTTACTAGCTATCTGACATTACATAAATCAACCCCTGTCTAGTTTTTTCATCTGGAAATATGAGCATAATAAAGGTTCCTGTCTCAAAGGATTGTTGTGATTAAATAAGCTAAGCACTTAGTACAGTGTTTAGGACTGTATGTGGCATATGGTAAGCAGTTTTTTTACTATTAAAATTATCAAAATTATTATTACTTTGGAGCTGAATAGTCAAGAATTTGACTTAGGTCTTCCTGAGTTCTCTTGTGTTTCTCATCTTATGGCAATTGTCTACAACCTAAATAGGGAAATATTTACAGATATCATTCTGCTATAAATAATTAAATCTAGTAGCTTTCTAACTACTGTCTACCAACCACTTAGACTGTATTGAACACAAACAAGTTGTTATGATGGCTAAAATGGACCCAGTAAAAGATAACAGTTTATACCTTTTTCAAGTGTATCTAGATTTATCTAAATTCAGATTCAATGAATCTAAAAAAATTATCTCATAATTGTACATACTCTGTGAGGCTTTTCTTAATGAGTACCCTCTGCCTTCCCATAGATTCCCAATACTCCTCCTCCACCATCCCCATATAAAACTAAATGTGATTTCTCTACTTTGAAGTCTCAGAACTCTGTTTCTGTCTCTTATGTGTACTTTTACTAAATATTGCATTATTATAATTTTTATACTTTATACTTCTTAACTCTCCCAATTTGCTTACATCAATTCCTTTTTCTTTACTAACAGTATCTGCCGTAATGCTTCATACTAAGAGGGTTACAAATAAATGCTATTGATACAAGTTTTTAAAAACATGCCTATGAGATGAAGCTAAGTCGTAAAGGAAAAAGATTGTAAGAAACACAGAATGAGATAAATGGAATGAATCATAGTAGTTAACAGTGTAGACCTTATGTAAAGCTGTAACCGGTTTCAATCCTAGCTCTGTTATGCTGTGACCTTGTACAAAAGTCTGCACAGTATTTTCATCTTAAGCTGGGAACATTTAAAACCATAAGAGAGAATAGTTGTGTGAATTAAGATTATGTGCAAAGTACTCAGCACAGCATTTGGCATGTGGTAACCATCAATTAATAGTAGCTATTAAGCCTGAGGAGGTTATACCAAAAACTTTGTATGTACCTCAGAGTTTTGACTAAATGGGTATTCTGATTAAAACTATTTAATTAGAAAGTCAGAGCCTGTGGTAGGCTGAAAAATGGCCCACTAATACATCCACATCCTATTCCGCAGAACCTGTGACTATTACCTTATATGCCAAAAAGGACTTTGTAGATGTGATTAAGTTAAGAATCTTGAGATAAGGGAATATCCTGGATTATCTTGTCAGGCTTAAGGTAATCACAGAGATTCCTCCACAAAAGAAGGAGTTCAGAGATGAAAGAGACAGCAGGAAATTCGAAAACAGAAGCAACATGCTGTAGTGATCGTGAGCCAAGACATGCAGGTAGCCATTAGAAACTAAAAAAGACAAGAAAATGGATTCTATCCTCAGAGCCTCCATAAGGAACAAGCCCTAAGATTAATTTTGTACTTCTGACTTTCAGGACTGTAAGATAATTAATACAGGTTGTTTAAAAGCACTAAATTTATGATAATTTGTTATAATGGCAACAAGAAAAGGAATCCAGAGATTATGGAATAAAAATCAGGGTATCACTCCTTTGAAAAATAATTTGATAATTTATTATAAAGTTAAACATACATTTACTCTATGACCAAGCAATTCCACTTCTAAGTACATTCCCAAGAGAAATGGACACAAAGTCTTACACACAGTTATTCATGGCAGCTTTATTCATAATAACCCCATACTGGTAAGAACCTATATGTCCATCTGAAGGTGAATGGATAAGCAAATAACAATACATTCACTCAATGGAATGCTACAGCATTGCAATAAAAAGGAACTACTGATACAATAACATGGGTAAATCTAAAATACTTTGCTGGTTGAAAGCAGAAACAAAAGCATACATACTATATCATCTCACTTTTATATGTTCTAGACAAGGTGAAATTAATCCATAGGGATAGAAATCAGATCAGTGGTTGCCTCTGGGTATGGAGGCATTGGCTGCGAAGGAACAGAAGGTAGGGGGAAGAAAACATTTTACATTTTGATTGTGATGGTGGATACATGGATGCGTAAATGTAATAAAACTCATTAAATTGTCCTGGCAAACCAATGGCTGTATTCAAGACCTTAAAAACGTTGAGGACGTTAGTTTAAACTAGAGCCTTAAATCCATATGGATTCCAAATATTTCATTCTAATTTGCACAAAGCAGCCTGGGAAATTGCCTGAACAAATACATATCTAATAAATTACAAGTAGTAGAATTTAAAACCTTATGCTATTCAAAATATGTAAAGCATAAAAGAGTTGCTCTTTTTTTTTTTTTTTTTTTTTTTTTGAGACAGCATCTTGTTCTGTTACCCAGGCTGCAGTGCAGTGGCATGATCACTGCTCACCATAACCTCCACTGGTTATGGAGAACCTTCCTGGGGTTCAACCTCCACTGGCTACTTGAACCTTCCTGGGGTTCAAGTGATTCTCATGCTTCAGCCTACCAAGTAACTGGGATTACAGGCGCATGCCACCATACCTGACTAAGTTTTGTATTTTCAGTAGAGACAAGGTTTCACCATGTTGGCCAGGCTGGTCTTGAACTTCTGGCCTCAAGCCATCAGGCCACCTCAGCCTCCCAAAATGCTGAGATTACAGATGTGAGTCACCGCACCTGGCAAGAGTTGTGATTTTTTTAAAGTATTCTTTCTGGGGGGGAACATGTCTCTTTGAAGAAGACATGTTTTAGATTGAACTACATGAAATTATCCTCTGTGTGATTTAAAAAATCAAATATCAATGATTTTGTATTATTTGATTTAAAGAGAAATCAATTTTTCAACTAGCTTCATTTCTTAGTCAAATACTAAAACATAACTAAAATATTGACATTTTTCTTACAAGGCAAAAAAATTATGTCCTTGAGTGAATATCCCCTTATAATATACACTTTAGAAATTAGAATAGAATTACTGTTATTGTTTTATTCTGTCAATTGCATTTCAAAGATAGTATACATGTTTTAAAGTATTTTTTTCATACAAAATGCTGTCGGTTTAAAACACCCTGCATATATTTACATTCCAAATCAGTGTCACTTTCATCATATGTTACCATAGAAGAATGTTTCTTCTGTAGTGAATTTTAAAAAAGAGCAAAAACAGGGTATTCTTAAGCAGCAGACTTTGACAAGCTGCTCTGCAAAGCTTAAGCGCATGTTTTTGATTAATTCAGGTATCTATAATTATCTAAAAAGCAATCTAGAGAAAACCAATTTCAATCCAATTCAGGTCATTCCATGCTTCTAGTCTCAGGTTAAAATAGTGATCTTGGTATGTTTGGAAACTGCTGTCTTATGAGTGACGTGGGGCAGTAGAGATGAGAACCTATTGTAATCATAAAATAAAAAGGTCAAGGTGTATACCTGTGCTATCTACTTCTATTTGGTGGTAGCAACCATAACTGACCTGGAGTGAGGAGAGTTCTGGGGAAACCCGTAACACTTACGTCTCTCTCCTTTCTTGCTTTTTCTTTCTATTGGGTTAAAAATAGAGGACATTAGATAGACTATTTAAGTCCTTTGGAAGTGTACCTACTCAAAGCATAGTTCTAGGAATCTTTTTTTCTTTGACCAGAAGGTGCTTAAGTGAGTTTTCGATTCAGAAACAAAAAATAGAAGTTCTGTAAAAGAAGAATACAAAGTAATTTACCTCATTAAAATAGGAGATTTGGGTCCTGGGAGCAGTATCTAATAAATTCCACTTTTCATTATAGAATAATACCTGAACTGCTGAAAATAAAGCAAAGAGAGGTGGTACTACCACCAGAATGTATATTTTTCCCCTAGATATTTAGGAAGTATCCAAAACACATTACTTTCCATTCTTAAACTTAGAAAATAATATATATATAAGTATTAATATTTTGCTTTTAATTTTTTTCTGAAAAGTCCTCCCTTTGGATGCTATAGAAAGTGTTTCATAAAATTTTTAGTGTTTCTTTCCCGGGCGATCAATTCCTTTCTCTTGTCAAACCACTCCTGATCTGCTTTTTCCCCAGATCTAACTGTCCTTCCTTTCTCAGTTAAGTCCAAACTTCCATATTCACTAAAATTGCAAAGTAACAAAAGATATAATTTTTTTTTTTTTTTTTTTTTTTTTTTGAGACAGAGTCTTGCTCTGTCGCCCAGGCTGAAGTGCAGTGGCGCGGTATCGGCTCACTGCGAGCTCCGCCTCCCGAGTTCACGCCATTCTCCTGCCTCAGCCTCCTGAGTAGCTGGGACTACAGGCGCCCGCCACCATGCCCGGCTAATTTTTTTGTATTTTTAATAGAGACGGGGTTTCACCGTGGTCTCGATCTCCTGACCTCGTGATCCACCCACCTCGGCCTCCCAAAGTGCTGGGATTACAAGCGTGAGCCACCGCGCCCAGCCAAAAGATATAATTCTTAAGTGTGTTTTTATATTTTTGCTGGTATAGCCAAGTCCACATATAATTCAGTGACTGAAAATAACCATGTTTGGGGGTAAGGAGACATATTTTAAATACCTCCTTTTGAGATGAAAATAAAACCCTCTTGTTTGTTTCTGCTTAAGCAATCATACTTTTAACCTTCTGTTTGTCAGATGGTGGAACTGAATATCCACTTAACATGAGCGTGGTACCTAGGAAGGATAGCATGAGTCACAACAGGAAGAAAAATAGGAATGTTTATTTTTCTATGATTTTTTAAAGTATGCTTTTTATTTTCTCCTCATTTGCCTGACTCTGAGGCACTGAATACTGATTATAAAAGACACATTGGTGCACCCAACTTCAGTCCGTTTTATCCATCTGGGTAGAGAAAGTTTGACAGGCGTGCGTGGGAGTGGATGTGTGTTGTGAGAATGTATAAGCAGGAATACAGGCTTGAGAGAGCGAGAAAGTGAGAGTGAGAAAATGGACTGTGAAAATTTAAGTCTACCCCAAATCCTGATTAACAAGTCTGTTATTTAATCTTCATTTATCTTCACTCATTTTGTAGTCAGGGCACACGGGCATGATTTTTGTCAAGGAAGTTTTCTCTGATTAGAAATGCAGAGCCAATAGACCCGAGGGCTCTTATCTGAAATGCTTTCCTGGACCTTATCTTTGGATATCTGTCAGTAAATACACAGACAAATGGGAAGGTCTCAAGTGTAATAACAAAAGCAAAATGTAGGAGATAAGATCGTCCCCCCGGTAATGGGAACAGACACATTCAGGCCTGCAAGCTTCCTATTCAGTTCATTGCCTGTAGGCTCTGATACCTACCTTCAACTAGACCTACTTTCATTAACTTTGCCTTATTATTTTTCTCCTATACTCCTGTTATTGGCTCTATTTTGGTTTTGCCTCTTATCTTTCATCTTCCACTTCTTTCATTTTCTCTAATTTCTCATCCTTTTCCTCTTAAATTCCTATTATCATTTATGTCATCTACTACAACTTCAATTTTCTCTTTTTACGTATTTTAGAATTTTTTTCCTATATAAACATGCATTTCATAAAATCTTAAAATTATCAGATAATTTAAATTTTTTTAGTAAAGTGGATTATATCAGATCCTCCTTGGACTGACTTCTCACTTAGGGGAAGTACACGGAGTTAATAAGCAAATAGGGTTGTTCACAAAGGGGAAAATGGCACGTGTTAACCAATGACCCAGAGTAGCCGATAGCAGTGACTAGTATTTGTAGAATATTTCTACAAAATCCTTCTCAATAATATTATTTAATTCTCACGATTAATCATGTTAGAATGAAAAAATCAAGACTTAGAAAAGTTAAGCCTTTTCCTCAAAGTCATAGGGTTAGCAAATAGAACAGTCACGAACACAGGCCCTCTGACTGTACATATTATTATCTTTTAAACACATAATCCTCAGCAGAGAATCAGTCTTAAACGTAAAAGCCTACTGTATACACAGGTTGAGCCGAAGGTGCTTCCTGTGAAATATAAGCTTTAACTTAATGTATTTACTATTGGTTGGCCTGTGCCTGCTTTTGTAAATAAAGTTCTATTAGAACAAACAGCCACACCTAATTGTTAATGTATTGCCTCTGGCTGCTTCCACATTATAATGGCATAACTGAAGAGTTACAACAGAGACCACATGGTACAAAAAGCCTAAAGTTTTTATTGTTCGGACCTTTTCAAAAGTATTTGCTGACTCCCCACATTAGACACATTTTTACTATGGTTCATTCATAAAAATCAAGTAAAGGAGTAAGAATAGATTGTAACCAGCAAAGTATTATTTCCTTAGAAGTGGACTGTGTCTATACATAGCTGCCAAATTAACTATTTTAAGATTGTTTTTGAATAACATCAAGTACCATCACACTATAGTTGACTAATTCTACCCTGGGGTACTATTAATAAGTTATTGAAAATCGGTAGTACTGAAACAATTAAGTAGTATTCCAGTTACTTTAAACACATGAACTCAAATCATAAAGAAATTCCTGAGTTTCCAAGGGGTTTTAAGCAGAGATTTTTCTGATATTAGCTAATCTCCCTGAGATGAGAATTAACTGATTTGTTTAAGAGAGAAAAATATTGAGAAATGTTTCTGTGTTTTGCAGAGATTAAATCTGTTGGATGTTCACTGCCTTGTCTCAATAATAACTAAACAATATGATGTGACAGATGTTTCAGAAACTCGTGTAATAATTACACATCTCCATTTTTAACTTCTCAATTCATGAAGCTATTGGCCCTGAGGAGATGCTTTTTACCTCTGTTTCTGGTGAACACCAAAAGATAGTAAATGAGAATTTATTAATATCCAGCTTAAAAAGCTAGGGATAAATCCAATAAACATTATTTTTTCTTGAATAACAACTTAATTGCATACTATAAGAGTTTATTAAATTCTTTCTGGAAATTCTACTTTTATCAGGTACTATCTCTCTAAGAAATGAGTTTCATACATCTACTCTATGCTGAATCTTTCAAATAAAAATTCTTTCAATTTATTCTTTCTTTTGCCTCTTTTACAATAATTACCTGGTTTTTACATACAAAACAAAATCTTTAACAATTTTGAAGATTTGGGCTTTATTTTTCTCTCAAACTTCGCCATTCCATTTTGGAGCTTAAATCTTTTTAGTCTACACTTAATGTGGCAGCATGGCCATTCTTCCTGGTTGTTTCAGATGTCTTACCCCTATTGCTTTCCTTTTCATCATATTCTTGAATATAGTGATCAGAACTGTAAAAACAGACACATGTGCACCTTGATTTTCTGTAAGAGGACATTGTGTTCTATTTGGTTTCCTTTCCCTTTCTTGTGATCGTCGGAATTCCATCAACCTTTAATGGACTCCTCCCTGTCCTCAGAGAGGAGTTCACAGTGATCCCCGTATTGTAATAGATAGCTCCAAGCCCATTACTCTGCAAGTATAGTTTGGATTTTTTTTTTCTAAGTGCATTGGCTCATTATTTTATCTTTGTCCCTTCTGTGGCTCATGTATCAATTTTTGAAGTCTTTCTGCAGTTTATTTCCATCAGCTTGGCATTTTCATCAACCAGAAGAGCTTAGGGTCACTGGCAAACTTGGGAATTTCAATGTGAACATTTGAAACTTTTCCACAGTTTATGAAGATGTTAATAAGACCAGTTTCTGAACCCATCCCTGATGCTAAATTATTAAATAGATCACTAAAATAAAACAATTTATGGGGAAGAATTAAACCTTACATGTATTATTTCAGGGTATAACACAGTTTTGAATTAATGTGATTTAGAAAATGGATGAACTAAATCAACTCTTGTAGAAGGTGAAACAATATTTAAAGACCTTTAACTATTCATGGTGAGACCCTGTAGAAAACTGCTACCTTTCTCAACAAGAGACAAAAAAGGGACCATCTCCACAGTAGTGAATCTGAGATTCCTCTTGCAGATTCCCTTACTCTTAAACTACTGCTAGGACACACCATGTAAGTGCTATGGTCCCTTAAAATTACGAACCAATTGTGAACATCAACTCTATTACAATATCCATGAGCACAATAGAGAACAAACTAGAACATTTCAGTAAGATTTTATTTAATGCCAGAGGATAACAGAAGAAAAATATGCACAGAAAAACTTGGACTTAGAGAATCTGGCCTACAAATAATGACTTTTTTCTCTAGAGCTTTAATTGCTCATCCCATCCAAATTCCGACTGGCCTCCAAGAAAGGGGTTCTTGTTAGCATCCACCCCTAAATAACCTAAGTTTTCACATTCAGTTTCCTCCCTGGGGAATGCCCTCAAAGTCAGCGCAATATAAAGAAAGTTTTTGACTGGGTCAGTAGAGAGGTAGATACATAGATAGACACATGCATACATATATAGATACATAGATAAATAGATTAAAATAAATTAGATATGTAAAAATAGATATAGACTAAAATAAAAATACAAACGTACAGATATATCTGACAGTTCTGGAATTTGAAAGCATTGCAAATGATTGTTTAGTTATACCAGGCCAACAGTTAAGCCACATATTGATGGGATGAACGTGGCAAATGTTTTTCTTCTTTTTAATATTTTCTGAATCATACTTGGAGCAGATGCTTTGTAAGCCTTGTACCACATCCTGTCAGTTCACCTGTGGGTTTCAGCTGCAGCTGTGGTGGAAAGACAGATCCTGTGCAAGCTGCAAGCATCTTTACCTGTCTCAAGCTTCTGCTCTTGCCACCCACCTTTCTTCATTGTGCTGCCACAGGAGGCAGCCCAGAAGTTGGGGGAAGTTAACCCTCCACCATTTGAGGACAGTCAACAGAATAAGGACCCTGTCCCCCGTCCTCACAGTCTCCTGGTCCTTTGAAGTGATAATTGTGAGTGCATTTTACATGGCTCCTCAGAAGATTCCCAGTAGGATCAAGCTCCAGCTATATGTACCAACACAATAATACACCACTTATCAACTTTCCATCATTTCTTGCCTCATTCTCCTCATTTTTAGCCATGATTCCCCCCCACCGCTACCAAATAAACTGATATAATTCAAAGTTATGTCTCAGACTCTTCTTAAGGAAACTCAAACTAATACAGTATCTGTATATCAGATTTAACAACACGCTTCTCATTCAACGGTATATTTTTCCATCTGAAAAAAAATGACAAGTCGGCCGGGCGCAGTGGCTCAAGCCTGTAATCCCAGCACTTTGGGAGGCTGAGACGCACGGATCACAAGGTCAGGAGATCGAGATCATCCTGGCTAACACGGTGAAACCCCGTCTCTACTAAAAAATACAAAAAACTAGCCGGGCGAGGTGGCGGGAGCCTGTAGTCCCAGCTACTGGGGAGGCTGAGGCAGGAGAATGGCGTAAACCCGGGAGGCGGAGCTTGCAGTGAGCTGAGATCCGGCCACTGCACTCCAGCCTGGGCGACAGAGCGAGACTCCGTCTCAAAAAAAAAAAAAAATGACAAGTCATCATAATAACATTTAGCAATGATAACCATGGGTATCATGAACGCCATTAACAAATAAAAGAAAAACAGCATTCATCCATTAAGAACGATATTGTAAAGAGCTGAAATCATAGAATGATGAAAAGTATAACACAGTTCTGCCAAAATTGTGAAAATATGTGCTTGTTGTGGTGGAAAAAAAAAATGCAAATCTAACTCTAGATGTGAAACTGTGGAAGAGGAACTACATTCATGACAAGAACTTACATAACATCACAATAGTCGTCATTTGTGAGTAACTGCATTCAAATCAGAAAAACCTTGTAAATTTTAAGCTATGTTCTTATGGTTTAAACATACAACAATGTTAGGATGGGAGTAACAAATAGCATCTTCTTTCATAGCCTCATTTTGGACTAATTAAGAAGAATCAAGCAGACAGAAATTTAAATATCCCCTTTATTGCTTTGAATGCCCCACAGGTCAAGGCCTTTTCTCACATTTACTCATTCAGTCACAGAAAAAAACTGGCCACCATAAGCCTCCCGAAATGGAAGGTTTGCCCTGTAAAACTTATGCCAGAAGGAGCCAATGAAAGAACACAAAGATAGATGTGTACCCCCCCCCCCACCAAACCCTTTGTTCTGCTCTCTAATCTTTGCACATACCAGAGATTCCATAAGTTCTGTGAGTACCTGCTTTTCTGCACGTACCAGAGATTTTGTAAGTTCTGAGACAAGGTCACAAGACGTGTTTTAAGTAAGCTAAACTCTTGCTGCCATAAACCTGCTCTCCCGCCTCAAAGGTTGAACCGAAATATCAGAAATGGCGGGAACCAATCATAGTTAGCCAAATCGCCTTGTTCAAACACTAGCCAATCATATATCTGATTTGTATAATAACTCTATGCCCACTTTTCTTAGACTATATAACACTGCTCGGAGCTCAGTGGGGGAGCTCTCCTGCCCGTCTCGTTTCGCGAGCGAGAGAGTTCCAGGTTTGAACCTGTAATAAAGATCCTTGCTGCTTAGCTTTGACTCTGGACTCTGGTGGTCTTCTTCGGGGAATAAACGGTCTGGGCATAACACCAAACTGCTATGTGCAGCTAGATCACAAAATAAATAAGAGATGAGAGGGCTAAAATACACTTTCCTAGTTCCTCCTTCCAAATTTAGCTTTCAAATAAGTCACTCTTTCTTCTGTAGCAGAAGAGTAAGGAAGAGGATCATGAATGTCACCATGGGAAGAGGCCATGAATGTCATACTAGTTAGTACTCTCCATGTAGAATGAGACTCAGGCCTGGGGAAAGAGCAAGCTATCAGCCCCCAGCAGACTGGACAGTGGTTGCTATGGATCTGTCACCAGATGAATTATCCCACAACTTCCCACAACTCTCAGCATTTTTCTACTTCTAGTTTCTCTACAGAAAAGAAAGTATTTGTTGCTTAAAGTGGGTTTGGTCGGGCACAGTGGCGTTCACCTGTGGCCTCAGCTACTCTGAAGGCTAAGGCTGAAGGATTATTTGAGCCCAGGAGTTAAAGGTTATAGTACACTATGATTGTGCCTGTCAATAGCTACTGAACTCCAGCCTGGGCAACATAGCAAGATTTTGTCTTTAAAAGTAAACAAACAAATAAATAAATAAAATATATATTTTAAAAGTGGATTGAGCCTGTACAACATAGGGATGTCCAAGGAGCTTTAATGTATCAATAAGAGTATCCTTAATGTCCAGTTTACTTGTCTAATGAAAACATTGAACATGTAATAGTCTTTCAAGCATTAAAAATTATCATTCCTGTAAATATCTACACTGTATTTGCATAATTAATAAATCAACATTTATCCAAATATTTGAACATTGACTACAAACTTATTTGCTTGTATTACTGCAAAATTCAATTTAAGACAAATCTACTATATTATAATCTCCTGATGCTCTAATGCTTAAACTCCTTAAGAAATAGACAAAGCAGGAGCTCCAGTGGCGCAATCGGTTAGCGCGCGGTACTTATACAGAAATAGACAAAGCACATGATCAAAATAACAATAATTTGAATTTATTATTGCACTTATACAAAAACCAAAAAAATTAAAGCATTTTAAATTTTTTCTGGAATTTAAAATCCACATATTTACATTTTATTTCTTTATTAGCTCTCTTCTTACTCTATTGCTTGTTCTTATTCTTATCTATGGGTTACAGCGAGGTTAGCAGACAAAACGTCCTAGCACAAATCTTAACAGACACAAATGAAAAAGAGTTCTATTTCTAGCCTAAGCAGCAAATTCTGTATTATCTGTCAACAGATTCCTGATTGGGATGTGGGACAAAGATACACCTAAACTTCATTTCCCTAACATTATCATTCTTGGTGTACTAATTACTGTTGCTGCATAACAAATTATTCTTGAAACTTAGTGGCTTAAAACAAAACTACTATCTCACAGTCTCTGTGGGTCAGAAATCTGGGGACAGCTTAGCTGGGTCCAAGATATCATTAAATTTCCAATTATATCTCACTATAATTAGTAGAGTCATCAGGAAGTCTTATGTCCTAGGAGATAAAGGGTAAATCATGTGAAGATGAAGTTCCTCTGTAAGACACTTACCTCAGCATATGCAATTAAACCCTGGTTATTGAGAATTTGACTAGTGGTGTTGATTGTGGGTAGCCACCAGTACTGATCAGTACTTTTTGTTTATTCCTATTTTTCTGGGACCATTGTTTTAAACATTGTTCTGTGTATTACTCATATTTACCCAGAGAAAAAAATATATCACTATAATTTGTAAAATTCATATGTTTTTGGAAGGAGCGAAACTGTTCTCTACTTATTAAAATTATTTTTGAAACATAATCCTATTCTGCTATATTCTCTTGCTTTGTTGTTTTCAAATTGTTCACACTTACAACTTTTTTTGATATGTTATTATGAATTCGTAGGCTTTCACACAATGTATGTCAATTACTAATTATTGTTGTGATTTGATGCTCAATTTTTAATAACTTAAACAGTAGATTTTTCATTAGATAGCTCCTTTATCCTTTCAGGCTTCACCCCCTGACATTTGTAAAAACATCTTTTCTCCCTGGCAAAAACTGTATGTTTCAGACATATTGCTTCAAATCCTAACTTCTTCCTGCTTCAAGTCATTGAAACAACGACCCTCTAAGGAGTCATGATTCTCTTCAGTGAAAAATAGCATCAGAAAAAAAAATTCTGGACATTAGTGGTACACACATTTATGCTGTTGTAAGAGAGAGGGCTAATAATTGTTAAATTTTAGAAAAAGATACAGAAAGAGTTTACCTTTTTAAAGCCAAGTTTCAAGTTGATTTTTCTAATCTAATATGTTTAATATTATGTTGTTTTATTTTACTTTTTTTAAAATGAGTTTTTGCAGACTACTAACAATTTCTAGTACATGAAAGGCAATCAGGTAAGTAAAGGTCACCATTCATAGTTTCTGTCATGCATGTCCGTGTGATGAGACCACCAAACAGGCTTTGTGTGAGCAACATGGCTGTTTATTTCACCTGGGTGCAGGCGGGCTGACTCCAAAAATAGAGTCAGCGAAGGGAGATAAGGGTGGGGCCGTTTTATAGGATTTGGATAGGTAAAGGAAAATTACAGTCAAAGGGGGGTTGTTCTCTGGCGGGCAGGAGTGGGGGTCACAAGGTGCTCAGTGGGGGAGCTTTTTGAGCCAGGATGAGCCAGGAAAAGGAATTTCACAAGATAATACCATCGTTTAAGGCAGAGACCGGCCATTTTCACTTCTTTTGTGGTGGAATGTCATCGGTTAAGGCGAGGCAGGACATTTGCACTTCTTTTGTGATTCTTCAGTTACTTCAGGCCATCTGGACATATACGTGCAAGTCATACGTATTGGATGCAATGGCTTGGCTTGGGCTCAGAGACTTGACAGTTTCCTAATGAGGAAATGAAGAACTTCCTGATTTAGTCCAAGCAACTCACGTCAACAGAATTGTAAAACTCATTTCAGTTCAGTAAACATTATTGAGCAATCTTTGTGTGCACCCTCACTATTTCTCAAAATGTGCATTCCTGTGATTTTTTTCTCTATAATTTAGCAGCTTTTCACTGATGCCTCTTTAAAACTGCTTTTAGGTAAAGAAAGAAAAATCTATATGGAACGTCTCCAAAGTCATCAACCATTGTTAGAATATGGGAAGCACATCTACCATCTCTAACACTTCTCCTAAATACAGACATATATCTCTTTACTTTTATAATTTCTGCCATCTCTTCTACCAACCACTATCCCCCTACTCTCTCTACATTTTAAGGGGTAAACATTGTTATATACACAGAAGATAGAATAAATCACATATGCAGTGACATGCATGTGTGAGTGTGTGTGTTTATATGTATAGTTGGGTAATGTTTTTTACATACCTTCTGTGGCAAACAATGCTATTTGGCTTGAAAGGAATGAGGCACATCCCCCATATATCTCCCAACTTCCTGAGCCCAGCACAAACACATTCCTCCATATTTCTTTCAAACTTCAGAAAAACATCACCTGGGAGATCTCCGATAAGGAATGCTAAATGTAGAATGTTAACCAATTGTAATGCTGTAACCGAGAGAATTACCTTGTTCCCTATAACTTTACATATCCTGTTTACATTGGGCTATAAAAAGCAAGCACTCGGCCAGGCGCGGTGGCTCAAGCCTGTAATCCCAGCACTTTGGGAGGCCGAGATGGGCGGATCACGAGGTCAGGAGATCGAGACCATCCTGGCTAACACGGTGAAACCCCGTCTCTACTAAAAAGTACAAAAAACTAGC